>NC_061513.1:224139277-224175346 GCF_022539505.1 Lolium rigidum | reverse complement strand
TGCTCCTCTTCATAGTCTGGCCATTTGAATAGCCAGGGACACAGCCGTGAGTACTTTAAAGTACTCGCAAACTAATACTAGTGTAAGTACTATCAATTTTAGTAATGGGGTGCTAAACTCTAGGTTTATTTGCATAAAGCCAATTTTAGTTCATAAGCGTTTAGTAAAAGACTCATCATTTGCTAACTAACTCAAGTGGGAACATTAGTGTCATTCCCACAACTCAGTTGTGATTCAAGTCAATTTCACCATTCAATTCATCATTCCTTTTTAAGAAAACATCTGACAACGGAACAGTATGGCCTTTCCAATCGTCTGTAACCGTGGACATGGCTATTCGAATAGATTTACACTCTGCAGAGGTTGTACACTTGTGCCACAACTTTTGATTACATCCGTCAAGGATAACCCTGAATAATCGTAACTCAGTACGCGGATCATCAACCATAGCCTTTCACTTACATATCCTAGTATAGGCACCTCTCCCCATGAGCTTGGCCTCCCAGTGAAGACAAACCGTCAACCTGGGAACCGCACGAGGCTTGGGCCGGACATTCACCTCATTTCATGTCATTTCACATCATTTCACTTTCAACGGAGGCAGCCTCGGCATAACCCCTATGACGCTTGTTTAGAGGGAACCCATACTAAGACACATAAACTTCCAGTTAAGCCCTACCCATAATCAGGTATTGTGGTGGTACTAAATAATTGGAATGGTATCGCATCCGAACCCAACCATCAGTTTTTATCAAATTCATCATGTCATTCAAGTCACATTCACCTTCCAAATCTTTCAAAGTCATTTTATTTCACATGTTCCCATCTAGAGTAGTCAATTTTATTTGTTAGCACTAGCAACTAGTCATGAGGGGTGCTAACTAGCTTTGATTGCTCTAGGCTAAATTTGATACTCTTGTACTACTCCATATCTAGACCAAGTGAATCCTGAATCAAGAAGTAAACTTTGATAAACAAAAGCCAAAAACTTGTAAGGTAAAAACTTGGGATGGGATCATTAAGCATAAAGTAGTAGATAAGGGTGCCTTGCTCTATTAGAGCTTTGCACTTGCAAGAATATTAGCTTGCCTTGGTTGGTGTACTGATCAAAGTGGTCTTCTTCTTCCTGGAAGTAGACCTCCTCCTCTGGTACTCCTCGGTACTAGCGTCTAAAAACGGATACGAGGTAACAATCACCAAACAAAGCTTAAGAGTTAGACTAAGCACACAAATGGTTCACACACGCTATTCTAGCATCACCACATTATTATCATGTTGGTTGACTTTGTTTTTCTTCTTAAGAAAAATAATTTCCTCTCATTACAAATATTGATTTGGGTTTCTATTTAGTTCTTTGAGGAATAATTTCCTCTCATTGAATCTTGTTAAGATTTAATCTCCTCAAATAATAATGTATGAACCCATGTTGACCAAGGTCAACACTTCATAATCATCATTTGGGAAAATGATTTAAATGAGGTAATATACCTCATGCAATTTAATACTATCTCATTAACAATTTAATATCACCAAATAATATCACATGAGATAATATAGACCAAGGTCCCTACCTCATATTGAATTACTTGGGACAATGATTTAAATGAGAGAACTACCTCTCATATGATTTAATAAATAGTTTTGACAATTTAAATGGACTAGAAATAGCCATATAGCCATTATTTAATCTAGACCATGATCATATGCAGTAACTATATCATATTTTTGCATATTCAGATAGACAAGATGAAAGGTAACTTTTGAGAGTTGGAATCAACTCAAAATCATTTATGGTTGATTTTTAAATAATGTTTGAAGTTTGAAAAGACCCTTCCTTGTTATTTTTACCACATTATTTCTACAACGAATCTAGGGTTGAGATAACTTCCTAAGCTTTCCAAATATATAAAATTTGTTAAATTTGGATCAGTAGATTTTATTCTATTCAATTTTGAAAATAGTATCTGCAAGCAGTTTGAATTAATCGAAATATTTGAATTCGAATATGTGGGCTTAGGCGGGAAACGTAGATGGGCCAAACAAATATAAAAGGGATGGGCCGGCCCAGCAGTGTGTCTTTCACACGCGGGCCGTCTGCCGCTGGGCCCCATGCGTCAGTGACACTTAAACGCCGAAACGGTATGGGTTGTTCTGGGATGCACGATTAGAGCACGATCCAACGGATCAGGTGCATCGTCGTCGACAGCGAGAGGTGGTCTTACTGGCGGCGTGAGCAGGGGGTCGGGGAGCTCACCGGCGCTCCGGCGGTCGGCGGCGAGGTGCGCGGCGATGTTGTGGTCGACGGCGATGCTCCAGGTACAAGCAGCGTCACGGGAGGTGGCGTCTATCACCGGCGGCTTCTGCGGCGGCTCACTGGCTCCGATGATGCAATTGGGTGGCTACGGTGGCGAATGTCAAGCAGAGAGGGGTCGAGGAGAGCGAGTGAGAGGAGGGGAAGCTGATGGTGTGGTGGATTCAGAGAGGGGAGTGCCCCTTTCATAGCGACGGAGCGAGGCCGTGGTGCTGCGGAGAAGTCGTCCATGGCGACGCGTCTACAGGGGCGCAGAGGGGCTGGCAATGACGCGACCGAGTTGGCGACGTCACGGCGGCCACGCTGCGCTTGATTGCGGGGAAAATGATGCAGTGACGAGGGCAGGAGCGTGACGTATCTGTCGCGGGTACCGGCGGAGATCGTCAACGGTGGCGTCGTCTACAGGCGTCGAGCGGGCCAGTGAGCGTGTCCAGCGTGTAGAAGGTGACGTGGTGGAGCTGATGGTGCAAGGAAAGGTCAAACGGAGGACGAGCGTGACGAGGGGCTTCGACGCTCTGGCGCGTCCAATGCGTGTCGCGGCGTGCTCTGGCGCGTCGTGGACGTCATTGGGCGTCCTCGGGCTGGCGCGTCTGGTGTTCTCCGCTGACGATGGCTGGGACTGGCGTGTCCAGGAGAGTGAGAGGAAGCTGTTTGGCATGGTGGTGCTCGGTGGAGTTGACCAGAGAGAGGAGTGGCATGATGATGCCCGTGTCATGCCACGGCATGGTTGAATGGTGACGATGGCATGCATGGCAGCTTGTCTCTGGTGCTTATCGAAATGCAGGAGGTACAGGGGAGTACTTTTGATGATTGAAGCTTGAGGGTTTAGGCCATGGTCTGTTGGTTAATGGCATGTAGGGAGTTGGCAGGAATGTTGCCTGCCAGGTTTTCGGTCAAATGGCCGCAAGATAGAAATTTTCAAATATTGAAATTAATTTTGGTGGAGATGATTCAAATAAAGTTTGGCAAACAATGGTGGTGGTGGGGTGCAAAATGGAGTTGGTTTGCAAAAATCCAAATGGGGCATAATCTTAAATCTGATTTGATGTTCCTACTTTGCTTGATGATATTTTGAAATTGAGAAAGAACTTGCAGGGGTGGTCTTGACCAAAGTTGTTCACCTTGATGAGGTCTTGGATGAGGTGCAAAGAGTTGGGAGGTTTTAGTTTAGAAAACTCTTAATACAGAGGCTCAAAGTGGGCATCATGAGATAAGTGGCAGATTTGACCATTATCTTATGTGAGCTCAATTTGATTTCAAATTTGATTTGATTTGAGTTTCTTTGATTCAAAAAGTGTTCTTAAGTGTTTAGTAACATTCTACACCCAATGGCACAAGTCAAATTGGCCTAGGTTAAGTATTTTCAAAAATGGCCATAAGCCATATGTGAGGTGATGTGCATTTTCTTATTTTTCTTATTTTCTTTTTCTGTGCTTCTCTTTGTGATCCCAAAGGATCAAACTCTAGGGTTTTAGCATTATGCATAAGCACACAAACATTCCCCATGGCAAAGTCACACAATAATGCACAATTACTATGCATAGCACTATATGCAAATAAAAGTTTTTGTTAGTTCTAAAATTTGAAATTTGAAAACCACCTTTCTCATTGATTTGAAAATTTGGGATGTTACAAACCCTTCCCCCTTACAAAAGATCTCGTCCTGAGATCTTAAAGAAAACTAGGTACTAAAGAGATATGGGAATTCCTTCTTCATATCTTCTTCTCGCTCCCAAGTGGCTTCTTCTTCAGTGTGGTTGCTCCATTGAATCTTCAGGAACTTGATACTCCTGGTGAGGGTGGTTCTGAAAACTTCTTCCAGGATGCGACTAGGTACTTCGCGATACGTCAAGTCCTTGTTGATATCCACCGATCTGTGATCGATGTTCTTGAAAACCTCGGTCTTCTCCGACACTTCCAGGCATTTCCGGAGTAATGAGATGTGAAACACGTCGTGTACAGCCGACGTTTCTTCCGGCAGTTCCAGTTGATAAGATACTTCTCCGCGGCGACTCAGAACTTTGAAGGGTCCAACATATCGGGGTGCGAGCTTTCCTCTAAGTCGGAATCTCGCATTCCTTTAAGGGGTGATACTTTGAGATATACAAAATCTCCGATCTCAAAGGTCATCTCTCGGCGTCTCTTGTCGGCGTAACTCTTCTATCTTGATTGGGCAGTCTTGAGGTATTCGCGGATCTTGTGAACCTTTTCTTCAGCTTCTCGGAGAACATCTGGTCCAAAGACTTGGCTCTCTCCGACTTCCGACCAATTCAGAGGGGTACGGCACTTCCTTCCGTACAGGGCTTCAAAGGGGTCCATTTGTAAGCTGGATTGATAACTGTTGTTGTACGAGAATTCTGCGTAAGGCAGGCAGTCTTCCCACTTAGATCCATATTCTAGTACACAAGCTCTCAACATATCCTCAAGTATCTGGTTGACTCTTTCAGTCTGTCCATCGGTCTGCGGGTGATATGTTGTGCTGAAATTCAGCCGGGTTCCTAGTCCTTCATGTACTTTCTGCCAGAATCTTGAGGTGAATTGGGATCCTCTATCTGACACAATTGACTTCGGGGTTCCGTGCAGGATGACTATTCTTGAGATATACAACTCTGCTAGTTTAGGGCCTTGGTATGTGGTCTTGACGGGGATAAAATGGGCTACCTTGGTTAATCAATCGACCACTACCCAAATGGAATCATTTCCTTTACTTGATTTGGGCAATTCAGTGATGAAGTCCATTCCTACAGAATCCCACTTCCATTCAGGAATCTGTAATGGTTGCAGCAATCCTGCGGGTCGTTGATGTTTTGCTTTGACTCTCTGACAGATATCACACTTGGCGATGTAGCTTCCAATCTCTCTCTTCATTCCATGCCACCAAAATTGTTCCTTCAAATCTTGGTACATCTTGGTTCCTCCGGGATGAATGGAGTAAAGGGTGTCATGGGCTTCCTTCAGGATAACTTGCTTCAACTTTGAATCTGTTGGCACGCATAGGCGTCCGTTGTACCAAAGAACTCCTTCTTCATCTTCGGTGAATCCAGGTGCCTTTCCTGCAGCTATTTGGCTCTTGATTCCGTCAATGCTGTCATTTCCTTTCTGTGCTTCTTTGATCTGACTAATCAAGGTAGGCTGAAGCTCTATGCTTGCTAGGAATCCTTCACTAACTAGCTCCAGTCTAAACTGCTCAAATTCTTCATACAAGCTAGGTTGTTCTGCTGCGATCATGGAGTTCAACTGACATGGCCGTCTACTCAAAGCATCCGCTACCACATTGGCCTTGCCGGGGTGATAGTGAATTTCCATATCATAATCCTTAATCAACTCTATCCATCTTCTCTGCCACATATTCAGCTCCTTCTGAGTGAAAATATACTTCTGGCTCTTGTGATCCGAATAGATCTCGCATCGATTACCCATGAGGTAATGACGCCATACTTTCAGGGCTAAGACTACAGCTGCAAGCTCTAAGTCATGGGTTGGATAGTTCTACTCATGTTGCTTCAGTTGCCTCGACAGATAAGATATCACCTTGCCTTCTTGCATCAACACACATCCGAGACCAATCTTGGATGCGTCACAATAGACGTCAAAGGGCTTGGTGATGTCCGGCATGATCAGTATTGGGGCTGAGGTCAATGTGCTCTTGAGCTTCTGAAAGCTGTCTTCACATTTCTCAGTCCATTCAAACTTCTTGTCTTTCTTCAACAGTTGAGTCATGGGTCGGGCTATGCTTGAAAATCCTTCAACAAATCTGCGGTAATATCCCGCTAATCCAAGAAATGCACGGACCTCGGTCTGAGTGGTTGGGGCTTTCCATTCTTCAACAGTCTTGATCTTGGCGGGATCTACAGCAATTCCTCCTGCAGGCAAGATATGTCCCAGGAATCCTACTTCCTTCAACCAAAACTCACATTTGCTGAACTTGGCATACAACTTGTGCTGTCTAAGGGTTTCTAGGATAACCTCCAGGTGTTGCTCATGCTCTTCTTCTGATTTGGAGTTGATTAGGATGTCGTCGATGAAGACAACGACAAACTTATCCAAAAAGTCCATAAAGATCTTATTCATGAGGTTCATGAAATAAGCGGGGGCATTGGTTAATCCAAATGACATGACATTGTACTCATACAATCCATATCCGGTGGTGAAGGCGAGTCTTTGGGATATCCGTTGCACGAATCTTCGGTTGATGGTAACCAGTCCTAAGATCAATCTTAGAGAACACTTTGGCACCGGTCAACCGGTCAAACGAGTCTTCTATCTTTGGCAAGGGGTATTTGTTCTTGATGGTGACATCGTTAAGCTTACGGTAATCCGTACATAAACGAGTGGCACCGTCCTTCTTATCCACAAACAAAACTGGTGATCTCCAAGGCGACGCACTTGGTCGAATCAGACCTTTGTGCAGCATGTCATCCAGTTTCTTCTTCAGTTCCACTAACTCTGTCGGGTTCATACTATAGGCTCTCTGGGCTATGGGTCCTGTTCCAGGGATTAACTCAAGGATAAACTCGATATCCCGATCTGGGGGCATACCGGTTAGATCATCAGGAAACACATCAGGGTATCTACAGACGACCCTGATCTGATCCAAAGTTGGCTTGGCTACACTTTGGTTGCAGGTAAACTTTCTGGGCAGTCTTTCAGATACATGTTCTACTAACACTCCGGTGCTGCTAGTCATGGTGATGGCCTTCTTGGCACAGTCAATCAATCCATGATGTTTTGACATCCAATCCATACCCAGTACTACTTCCAAACCTTTGGCTCCCAGAACAATCAATTTTGCATAAAAATCTATTTCATGAATTCTGATAGGCACATCTTTGCAAATTTTTCTAGCTTTTGTTGTTGAACCAGGTATTTGAACTATCATAACATGCTTCAAACTGATTGGTTGAATCTTACTAGTGCATGCAAAATCTTCCGTAACAAACGAATGCGATGCTCCAGAATCAAACAACACTCTTGCAGGTACTGAGTTAACAGAAAACATACCCAGCACGACATCGGGCGCTTCCTTGGCTTCTTTCCGCACTCATGTGAAAGAGGCGGCCGTTGCGGTTGTTGGGGTTGTTGGGGGTGAACTTCTTGCCGGTGGAGACACGGCGTTGTTGCTGAGCAGGTGCAGCGGTGTTGGTGGCAGTCTTGGCTAACCTTTTGGGGCACTCATTGGAGTAGTGTCCCACAATTCCACATTCATAGCAAGTGATGGTGGACTTGTCCTTGGGGGTGACAGGAACAACGTTGCTCCCAGTCCTCGGTGCAGTGTTGGTTTTATTGGGGTTGCCGGGGGCTCTCATCGGGGCACGGTTGAGGTTGGTGTTGCTGGCATGGTGGTTGTTGTTGTTGTTGTGGCCTCCAGGCCTAGGGTGTCCTCCACTCCGGTTCTGGAAACCCGGACGTGACATCTGCATCTGGGGCTTGTTGTTTCTCGGGGCAAAACCTCCGCTTGAGCTGGGGCGATACCTTGGGGTATTGCTGGGCCCACTCTGGTGCATCATGCGGCGTTTGCGGTTCTCATTTTCTTGATGTAGCTTTCCCTCCATCTGGATGGCGGAGTCCACCAGAGCTTCAAGGTCAGCAAAAGGAATGTTGACCAGCACAGTCTGCATCTCGTCGTGCAGTCCGTTCAGGAATCTCTCCTTCCTCTTCTCAGTGGTGTCGGTCTCGTCGGGGGCATACCTTGAAAGTGTAAGAAACCTGTCGCGGTATTCTACCACCGACATTCTGCCATGTTTGAGTTCCCGGAACTCATCCCTCATCTTCTTGATTAGACCCGGGGGCACGTGATACTTGCTGAACTTGAGCTTGAAATCTGCCCAAGTCATGATCTGTCCGGCATTCATGGCACAGGTGCTGGTCCACCAGGCTCTGGCTGGTCCTGCTAAGTAATGAGTGGCGAACAGGACTTTCTCTGCGGCTTCGAATCCCGCAACCTCTAAGTTGTTCTCCATAGTCTGGAGCCAATCATCAGCATCAAGTGGCTCTTCTGTTTTGCTGAATGATGGCGTGTATTTCACACGGTTCGTTGGGAACCCCAAGAGGAAGGTATGATGCGCACAGCAGCAAGTTTTCCCTCAGAAAGAAACCAAGGTTTATCGAACCAGGAGGAGCCAAGAAGCACGTTGAAGGTTGATGGCGGCGGGATGTAGTGCGGCGCAACACCGCAGATTCCGGCGCCAACGTGGAACCTCGCACAACACAACCAAAGTACTTTGCCCCAACGAAACAGGTGAGGTTGTCAATCTCACCGGCTTGCTGTAACAAAGGATTAACCGTATTGTGTGGAAGATGATTGTTTGCAGAGAAAACGAGTAAAACAAGTATTGCAGCAGATTTGTATTTCAGTATTAAAGAATGGACCGGGGTCCACAGTTCACTAGAGGTGTCTCTCCCATAAGATAAAAGCATGTTGGGTGAACAAATTACAGTCGGGCAATTGACAAATAGAGAGGGCATAACAATGCACATACATGTCATGATAAGTACAGTGAGATTTAATTGGGCATTACGACAAAGTACATAGACCGCCATCCAATCGCATCTATGCCTAAAAAGTCCACCTTCGAGGTTATCATCCGAACCCCTTCCAAGTATTAAGTTGCTAAGCAACGGACAATTGCATTAAGTATGGTGCGTAATGTAATCAACAACTACATCCTTAGACATAGCGCCAATGTTTTATCCCTAGTGGCAACAGACACAACACAACCTTAGAACTTTACGTCACCGTCCCGGTGTCAATGCGGGCATGAACCCACTATCGAGCATAAATACTCTCTCTTGGAGTTAAGAGCAAAAACTTGGCCGAGCCTCTACTAATAACGGAGAGCATGCAAGATCATAAACAACACATATGTAATAACTTGATAATTAACATAACATGGTATTCTCTATCCATCGGATCCCGACAAACACAACATATAGCATTACGGATAGATGATCTTGATCATGTTAGGCAGCTCACAAGATCCAACAATGAAGCACAATGAGGAGAAGACAACCATCTAGCTACCGCTATGGACCCATAGTCCAGGGGTGAACTACTCACTCATCACTACGGAGGCGACCATGGCGGTGTAGAGTCCTCCGGGAGATGAATCCCCTCTCCGGCAGGGTGCCGGAGGAGATCTCCGGAATCCCCCGAGATGGGATTGGCGGCGGCGGCGTCTCGCAAGATTTTCCGTATCGTGGTTTTTCGCCTCGTGGGTTTCGCGACGGAGGCTTTAAGTAGGCGGAAGGGCAACGTGGGGGCCACACGAGGGCCCCACACCACGGGTCGGCGCGGCCAAGACCCGGGCCGCGCCGCCCTATGGTGGCGGCCCTCGTGGCCCCACTTCGACTCCTCTTCGGTCTTCCGGAAGCTTCGTGGCAAAATAGGACCCCGGGTCTTGATTTCGTCCAATTCCGAGAATATTTCGTTACTAGGATTTCGAAACCAAAAACAGCAGAAAACAACGAATCGGCTCTTCGGCATCTTGTTAATAGGTTAGTTCCATAAAATGCACGAATATGACATAAAGTGTGCATAAAACATGTAGGTATCATCAATAATATGGCATGGAACATAAGAAATTATCGATACGTCGGAGACGTATCAGCATCCCCAAGCTTAGTTCTGCTCGTCCCGAGCAGGTAAAACGATAACAAAGATAATTTTTGAAGTGACATGCCATCATAACCTTGATCATACTATTTGTAAACATATGTAATGAATGCAGCGATCAAAACAATGGTAATGACATGAGTAAACAAGTGAATCATAAAGCAAAGACTTTTCATGAATAGTACTTCAAGACAAGCATCAATAAGTCTTGCATAAGAGTTAACTCATAAAGCAATAAATCAAAGTAAAGGTATTGAAGCAACACAAAGGAAGATTAAGTTTCAACGGTTGCATCAACTTATAACATGTATATCTCATGGATAATTGTCAACATAGAGTAATATAACAAGTGCAATATGCAAGTATGTAGGAATCAATGCACAGTTCACACAAGTGTTTGCTTCTTGAGGTGGAGAGAGATAGGTGAACTGACTCAACATAAAAGTAAAAAGAATGGTCCTTCAAAGAGGAAAGCATCGATTGCTATATTTGTGCTAGAGCTTTTATTTTGAAAACATGAAACAATTTTGTCAACGGTAGTAATAAAGCATATGAGTTATGAAAATTATATCTTACAAGTTGCAAGCCTCATGCATAGTATACTAATAGTGCCCGCACCTTGTCCTAATTAGCTTGGACTACCTGGATCTTTGCAATGCACATGTTTTAACCAAGTGTCACAATGGGGTACCTCCATGCCGCCTGTACAAAGGTCTAAGGAGAAAGCTCGTATTTTGGATTTCTCGCTTTTGATTATTCTCAACTTAGACATCCATACCAGGACAACATGGACAACAGATAGTGGACTCCTCTTTAATGCATAAGCATGTGGCAACAATTATTATTCTCATATGAGATTGAGGATATATGTCCAAAACTGAAACTTCCACCATGAATCATGGCTTTAGTTAGCGGCCCAATGTTGTTCTCTAACAATATGCATGCTCCAACCATTAAGGTGGTAGATCTCTCTTACTTCAGACAAGACGGACATGCATAGCAACTCACATGATATTCAACAAAGAATAGTTGATGGCGTCCCCAGAAACATGGTTATCGCACAACAAGCAACTTAATAAGAGATAAAGTGCATAAGTACATATTCAATACCACAATAGTTTTTAAGCTATTTGTCCCATGAGCAATATATTGTAAAAGCGAATGATGGAATTTTAAAGGTAGCACTCAAGCAATTTACTTTGGAATGGCGGAGAAATACCATGTAGTAGGTAGGTATGGTGGACACAAATGGCATAGTGGTTGGCTCAAGGATTTTGGATGCATGAGAAGTATTCCCTCTCGATACAAGGTTTAGGCTAGCAAGGTTATTTGAAACAAACACAAGGATGAACGGTACAGCAAAACTCACATAAAAGACATATTGTAAACATTATAAGACTCTACACCGTCTTCCTTGTTGTTCAAAACTCAATACTAGATGTTATCTAGACTCTAGAGAAACCAAATATGCAAACCAAATTAGCAAGCTCTAAGTGTTTCTTCATTAATGGGTGCAAAGTATATGATGCAAGAGCTTAAACATGAGCACAACAATTGCCAAGTATCAAATTATCCAAGACATTTTAGAATTACTACATGTAGCATTTCCCAATTCCAACCATATAACAATTTAACGAAGAAGAAACTTCGCCATGAATACTATGAGTAAAGCCTAAGGACATATTTGTCCATACGCTACAGCGGAGCGTGTCTCTCTCCCATACAATGAATGCTAGGATCCATTTTATTCAAACAAAAACAAAAACAAAACCAAACCGACGCTCCAAGCAAAGTACATAAGATGTGACGGAATAAAAATATAGTTTCAGGGGAGGAACCTGATAATGTTGTCGATGAAGAAGGGGATGCCTTGGGCATCCCCAAGCTTAGACGCTTGAGTCTTCTTAGAATATGCAGGGGTGAACCACCGGGGAATCCCCAAGCTTAGATCTTTCACTCTCCTTGATCATATTGTATCATACTCCTCTCTTGATCCTTGAAAACTTCCTCCACACCAAACTCGAAACAACTCATTAGAGGGTTAGTGCGTAATAAAAATTCACATGTTCAGAGGTGACACAATCATTCTTAACACTTCTGGACATTGCATAAAGCTACTGGACATTAATGGATCAAAGAAATTCATCCAACATAGCAAAAGAGGCAATGCGAAATAAAAGACAGAATCTGTCAAAACAGAACAGTCCGTAAAGATGGATTTTATTAGGCCACCAGACTTGCTCAAATGAAAATGCCCAAATTGAATGAAAGTTGCGTACATATCTGAGGATCACTCACGTAAATTGTCTTAATTTTCTGAGTTACCTACAGAAGAATTAGACCCAGATTCGTGACAGCAAAGAAATCGTTTCTGCGCGGTAATCCAAATCTAGTATTTACTTTACTATCAAAGACTTTACTTGGCACAACAAAACATAAAACTAAGATAAGGAGAGGTTGCTACAGTAGTAAACAACTTCCAAGACTCAAATATAAAACAAAAATACTGTAGTAAAAACATGGGTTGTCTCCCATAAGCGCTTTTCTTTAACGCCTTTCGGCTAGGCGCGAGAAAGTGTATATCAAGTAACATCAAGAGATGAAGCATCAACATCATAATTTGTTCTAATGATAGAATCATAAGGTAACTTCATTCTCTTTCTAGGGAAGTGTTCCATACCTTTCTTGAGAGGAAATTGATATTTAATATTACCTTCCTTCATATCTAGCACCAACGGTTCGAAGAAAAGGTCTTCCCAATATAATGGGGCAAGATGCATTGCATTCAATATCCAAGACAACAAAATCAACGGGGACAAGGTTATTGTTAACCATAATATGAACATTATCAACTTTCCCCAAAGGTTTCTTTTTAGCATTATCGGCGAGATTAACATCCGGATAACAATTTTTCAATGGTGGCAAGTCAAGCATATCATAGACTTTTTTAGGCATAACAGAAATACTTGCACCAAGATCACATAAAGTATTACAATCAAAATCTTTGACTCTCATTTTAATGATGGGCTCCCAACCATCCTCTAGCTTCCTAGGAATAGAATTTTCAAGTTTTAGTTTCTCTTCTCTAGCTTTTATGAGAGCATTTGTAATATGTTTTGTGAAAGCCAAGTTTACAGCGCTAGCATTGGGACTTTTAGCAAGTTTTTTAAGAACTTTATAACTTCATAGATGTGGCAATCATCAAAATCTAAATCATTACAATCTAAAGCAATGGGATTATCATCCCCAAGGTTGGAAAAAATTTCAGCAGTTTTATCACAGGCAGTTTCAGCAGTTTTAGCAGTTTCAGGTAATTTTGCGCGCTTTGCACTAGGAGTAGGAACATTGCCAACACCAATTATTTTACCATTTATAGTAGGAGGTGCAGCAACATGTGGAGCATTAGCAGTGCTAGTGGTGGTAATAGTCCAAACTTTAGCTACATTTTTCTCTTTAGCTAGTTTTTCATTTTCTTCTCTATCCCACCTAGCACGCAGTTCAGCCATTAATCTTATATTCTCATTAATTCTAACTTGGATGGCATTTGCTGTAGTAACAATTTTATTTTCAATATCCCTATTAGGCATAACTTTCGATTTCAAAAGATCAACATCGGAGGCAAGACTATCAACCTTAGAAGCAAGAATATCAATTTTATTGAGCTTTTCCTCAACGAGATTTGTTAAAGGCAGTTTGTGTACTAATAAATTCTTTAAGCATAGCTTCAAGTCCAGGGGGTGTATTCCTATTATTGTTGTAAGAATTCCCATAAGAATTAGCATAACCGTTACCATTATTATAAGGATATGGCCTATAGTTATTACTAGAATTGTTCCGATAAGCATTGTTGTTGAAATTATTATTTTTAATGAAGTTCACATCAACATGTTCTTCTTGGGCAACCAATGAAGCTAACGGAACATTATTAGGATCAACATTAGTCCTATCATTCACAAGCATAGACATAATAGCATCAACCTTATCATTCAAGGAAGAGGATTCTTCAACGGAATTTACCTTCTTACCTTGTGGAGCTCTTTCCGTGTGCCATTCGGAGTAATTAACCATCATATTATCAAGAAGCGTTGTTGCTTCACCAAGAGTGATGGACATAAAGGTACCTCCAGCAGACTGAATCCAATAAATTCCGCGAAGAAAAATTTAGTCCCGCATAGAAGGTTTGGATGATCATCCAAGTAGTCGGTCCATGGGTTGGGCAATTTTTAACCAAAGATCTCATTCTTTCCCAAGCTTGAGCAACATGTTCATTATCCAATTGTTTAAAATTCATTATGCTACTCCTCAAAGATATAATTTTAGCAGGGGATAATATCTACCAATAAAAGCATCCTTGCATTTAGTCCAGGAATCAATACTATTCTTAGGCAGAGATAGCAACCAATCTTTAGCTCTTCCTCTTAATGAGAAAGGAAACAATTTCAATTCAATAATATCACCATCTACATCCTTATACTTTTGCATTTCACATAGTTCAACAAAATTATTAAGATGGGCAGCAGCATCATCAGAACTAACACCAGAAAATTGCTCTCGCATAACAAGATTCAAGTAAAGCGAGGTTTAATTTCAAAGAATTCTGCTGTAGTAGCAGGTGGAGCAATAGGTGTGCATAAGAAATCATTATTATTTGTGCTAGTGAAGTCACACAACTTAGTATTTTCAGGGGTGGCCATTTTAGCAGTAGTAAATAAAACAAACTAGATAAAGTAAATGCAAGTAAACTAATTTTTTTGTGTTTTTAATATAGCAAACAAGACAAGTAAATAAAGTAAAGCTAGCAACTAATTTTTTTGTGTTTTGATATAATGCAGCAAACAAAGTAGTAAATAAAATAAAGCAAGACAAAAACAAAGTAAAGAGGTTGGGAAGTGGAGACTCCCCTTGCAGCGTGTCTTGATCTCCCCGGCAACGGCGCCAGAAAATATGCTTGATGGCGTGTATTTCACACGTTCGTTGGGAACCCCAAGAGGAAGGTATGATGCGCACAGCAGCAAGTTTTCCCTCGGAAAGAAACCAAGGTTTATCGAACCAGGAGGAGCCAAGAAGCACGTTGAAGGTTGATGGCGGCGGGATGTAGTGCGGCGCAACACCGGAGATTCCGGCGCCAACGTGGAACCTGCACAACACAACCAAAGTACTTTGCCCCAACGAAACAAGGTGAGGTTGTCAATCTCACCGGCTTGTTGTAACAAAGGATTAACCGTATTGTGTGGAAGATGATTGTTTGCGAGAGAAAACAATGAAACAAGTATTGCAGCAGATTTGTATTTCGAGTATTATAGAATGGACCGGGGTCCACAGTTCACTAGAGGTGTCTCTCCCATAAGATAAAAGCATGTTGGGTGAACAAATTACGATCGGGCAATTGACAAATAGAGAGGGCATAACAATGCACATACATGTCATGATAAGTACGAGTGAGATTTAATTGGGCATTATGACAAAGTACATAGACCGCCATCCAACTCGCATCTATGCCTAAAAAGTCCACCTTCGGGTTATCATCCGAACCCCTTCCAGTATTAAGTTGCTAAGCAACGAGACAATTGCATTAAGTATGGTGCGTAATGTAATCAACAACTACATCCTTAGACATAGCGCCAATGTTTTATCCCTAGTGGCAACAAGCACAACACAACCTTAGAACTTTTCATCACTTGTCCCGGTGTCAATGCAGGCATGAACCCACTATCGAGCATAAATAATCCCTCTTGGAGTTAAGAGCAAAAACTTGGCCATAGCCTCTACTAATAACGGAGAGCATGCAAGATCATAAACAACACATATGTAATAACTTGATAATTAACATAACATGGTATTCTCTATCCATCGGATCCCGACAAACACAACATATAGTATTACGGATAGATGATCTTGATCATGTTAGGCAGCTCACAAGATCCAACAATGAAGCACAATGAGGAGAAGACAACCATCTAGCTACCGCTATGGACCCATAGTCCAGGGGTGAACTACTCACTCATCACTCCGGAGGCGACCATGGCGGTGTAGAGTCCTCCGGGAGATGAATCCCCTCTCCGGCGAGGGTGCCGGAGGAGATCTCCGAATCCCCCGAGATGGGATTGGCGGCGGCGGCGTCTCGGTAAGGTTTTCCGTATCGTGGTTTTTCGCCTCGGGGGTTTCGCGACGGAGGCTTTAAGTAGGCGGAAGGGCAACGTGGGGGCCACACGAGGGCCCCACACCACAGGTCGGCGCGGCCAAGACCTGGGCCGCGCCGCCCTATGGTGGCGGCCCCTCGTGGCTCCACTTCGACTCCTCTTCGGTCTTCCGGAAGCTTCGTGGCAAAATAGGACCCTGGGTCTTGATTTCGTCCAATTCCGAGAATATTTCGTTACTAGGATTTCGAAACCAAAAACAAGCAGAACAACGAAGCGGCTCTTCGGCATCTTGTTAATAGGTTAGTTCCAGAAAATGCACGAATATGACATAAAGTGTGCATAAAACATGTAGGTATCATCAATAATATGGCATGGAACATAAGAAATTATCGATACGTCGGAGACGTATCACTGAACATTGGGGGCGGGGGATTTGTGTTCTGGAAATTCTTGAGTTTAGAACCAGGGTGATCATGGTTCCCATGGCCTTGGTTGTTGTGAGCAATCTGTTGCAGTGCAGCAAGGTTGGCTTGTCTTTCAGCCCTCTCAATTTCTCGATCTGCCATCAGGGTTTGCAAAAGTTGCATCATTGCATCTTGACTGCTGTTGCGAGTCGGAGGGGCCATCTGAACATTGAGATAGATCATGAGATGAGAGGGAATTTTCTATGGCTTGTTTTGGGTAAGTTCAAAAGTTTAAAACTTCAGTTCTTGTTATGTTGAACACAAACACACATTCATTCATTCAAACATCACATATTACAAACTAACACCCAATGGTTTGAAGAACTATTTTACTCGCGCTACGATACAAAGGGTTGGATACAAACTCACACCTACACAAGTGATCAAGTGCAACTACTACTCATCATCCACATCTATCGGGATGAAGTCATCCTCTCCGGCCTCCAGAAACTCATAGTCCTCCACATCAGTGTTCTCATCCTCCTCAAAGTCATCGTCATCACTCAGGAAGGCTGCTCCTCCCTAAATGTCTTCACCTTCTTCCTCCATCTCCATCAGCTGGTCCTCTTGGGCCTTGACAGTTGCCTCCAAGGACACTATCTTCGCGCGGAGGCGCGCAATGGTAGCATCCTTCTTGGCACGCTGCTTGCGGAGTGACTTGCGGTCCTTCGCAAGCATCTTGATAGCATCGGCGTGCTGGGACAGGTGGAGGTGGGTCTGGTTGGCGTAGACACGAGCGTTGTCCAGCTCCTTCTGGGTCTCGTGCAGCATAAAGTCCAGATGCTCCACGTGATACTTCAGCTCCGGGTGGGGTGACAGTGCCATGGGTCCTCCAATGGAGTCATGCCTTGCAAGGTGAGCAAAGCGAGTCCCATAAAGCTCAGTCACATGTCGCCCACACAGACGGGCCAGCGCTTCCTGCAGAGCTCTAGCTAGTCCATCTAGCCAGTTGCTTTCCCTGACAGAAAAGTGGATCCTCTCAGAAGTAGGAGGCTCCATCTTGCCTCTCAGATCCGCAGTGATAACCCACTGAAGTTCCCCTCCGGGCTGGTCGTCCACTTGAGTTCCAAAGAACTCGGGGTGGGGGCGTCCGAGATGCTCAGATAGGGCGTCTAAGTCCCTCTCGAAGATCAAGTTCCCGCCATTCCCCAGCTGGTAAAACTTGGTGTTGTCGAGCAGTGCCATCTGAAAGTGAAATGGATGAGTAAGTTAGAGAAGTGAGCAAGTGCGTCAAAATTTTACGTAGATTTACAAGGAAAAGTAAGGCATGTCTTTCTTATTTTTAACAGATCTCAAAGAGAAGAGAGTGAATAAGTTTTGATAAATATTCACTTTCTTTGTTTCTGAAACTAAGTTTTTCCACGTCCATTCTAACTAGGGTCTCCTAATGTCAAACAATGGCTCTGATACCAACTTGTCAACACCTGGATTTTTAAGTCCAGATGCCTATTATGCCATACATCGCAATCCCAGGAAGATTGTTGTTGCGAGACATAACAGTTGATATCATAAGTCATCATTCATAACAAACCATAGTCGTCTTACAATAATAGATCACATGATCCAATATTACACAAATAGTTGATCTAAGGATCAACAAACATAACAAGTAGCGGAAGCGAAGTAGTAGTGGACTATCTAATCTACAGGCAACACTTGACGTCAGGAGATACTCCTAGTTGTCGTAGACGTCCTGTTGTCTGTCATCCTGATACTACTGCTCCTCTTCATAGTCTGGCCATTTGAATAGCCAGGGACACAGCCGAGAGTACTTTAAAGTACTCGCAAACTAATACTAGTGTAAGTACTATCAATTTTAGTAATGGGGTGCTAAGCTCTAGGATTATTTGCATAAAGCCAATTTTAGTTCATAAGCGTTTAGTAAAAGACTCATCATTTGCTAACTAACTCAAGTGGGAACGTTAGTGTCATTCCCACAACTCAGTTGTGATTCAAGTCAAGTTCACCATTCAATTCATCATTCCTTTTTTAAAAAACATCTGACAACAGAACAGTATGGCCTTTCCAATCATCTGTAACCGTGGACACGGCTATTCGAATAGATTTACACTCTGCAGAGGTTGTACACTTGTGCCACAACTTTTGATTACATCCGTCAGGGATAACCCTGAATAATCGTAACTCAGTACGCGGATCATCAACCATAACCTTTCACTTACATATCCTATTATAGGCACCTCTCCCCATGAGCTTGGCCTCCCAGTGAAGACAAACCGTCAACACCGGGAACCGCACGAGGGCTTGGGCCGGACATTCACCTCATTTCACGTCATTTCACATCATTTCACTTTCAACGGAGGCAGCCTCGGCATAACCCCTATGACGCTTGTTTAGAGGGAACCCATACTAAGACACATAAACTTCCAGTTAAGCCCTACCCATAATCAGGTATTGTAGGGGTACTAAATAATTGGAATGGTATCGCATCCGAACCCAACCATCAGTTTTTATCAAATTCATCATGTCATTCAAGTCACATTCACCTTCCAAATCTTTCAAAGTCATTTTATTTCACATGTTCCCATCTAGAGTAGTCAATTTTATTTGTTAGCACTAGCAACTAGTCATGAGGGGTGCTAACTAGCTTTGATTGCTCTAGGCTAAATTTGATACTCTTGTACTACTCCATATCTAGACCAAGTGAATCATGAATCAAGAAGTAAACTTTGATAAACAAAAGCCAAAAACTTGTAAGGTAAAAACTTGGGATGGGATCATTAAGCATAAAGTAGTAGATAAGGGTGCCTTGCTCTATTAGAGCTTTGCTCTTGCAAGAATATTAGCTTGCCTTGGTTGGTGTACTGATCAAAGTGGTCTCCTTCTTCCTGGAAGTAGACCTCCTCCTCCTGGTACTCCTCAGTACTAGCGTCTAAAAACGGATACGAGGTAACAATCACCAAACAAAGCTTAAGAGCTAGACTAAGCACACAAATGGTTCACACACGCTATTCTAGCATCACCACATTATTATCATGTTGGTTGACTTTGTTTTTCTTCTTAAGAAAAATAATTTCCTCTCATTACAAATATTGATTTGGGTTTCTATTTAGTTCTTTGAGGAATAATTTCCTCTCATTGAATCTTGTTAAGATTTAATCTCCTCAAATAATAATGTATGAACCCATGTTGACCAAGGTCAACACTTCATAATCATCATTTGGGAAAATGATTTAAATGAGGTAATATACCTCATGCAATTTAATACTATCTCATTAACAATTTAATATCACCAAATAATATCACATGAGATAATAGACCAAGGTCCCTACCTCATATTGAGTTACTTGGGACAATGATTTAAATGAGAGAACTACCTCTCATATGATTTAATAAATAGTTTTGACAATTTAAATAGACTAGAAATAGCCATATAGCCATTATTTAATCTAGACCATGATCATATGCAGTAACTATATCATATTTTTTCATATTCAGATAGACAAGATGAAAGGTGACTTTTGAGAGTTGGAATCAACTCAAAATCATTTATGGTTGATTTTTTAATAATGTTTGAAGTTTGAAAAGGCCCTTCCTTGTTATTTTTACCACATTATTTCTACAACGAATCTAGGGTTGAGACCAGTGTAGTCATTTAGATAATTTCCTAAGCTTTCCAAATATATATAAAAAATTAAATTTGGCTCAGTAGATTTTATTCTATTCAAATTTGAAAATATTATCTGCAAGCAATTTGAATTAATCGAAATATTTGAATTCGAATCTGTGGGCTTAGGCGGGAAACGTAGTTGGGCCAAATAGAGAGAAAAGGGATGGGCCGACCCAGCAGTGTGTCTCGCACACGCGGGCCGTCTGACGCTGGGCCCCATGCGTCAGTGACACTTAAACGCCGAAACGGTATGGGCTGTTCTGGGACGCACGATTAGAGCACGATCCAACGGATCAGGTGCATCGTCGTTGACGGCGAGAGGTGGCCTTACTGGCGGTGTGAGCAGGGGGTCGGGGAGCTCACCGGCGCTCCGGCGGTCGGCGGCGAGGTGCGCGGCGATGTTGTGGTCGACAGCGAGGCTCGAGGTACAAGCGGCGTCGCGGGAGGTGGCGTCTATCACTGGCGGCTTCTACGGCGGCTCACGGGCTCCGATGATGCAATTGGGTGGCTACGGTGGCGAATGTCGAGCATAGAGGGGTCGAGGAGAGCGAGTGAGAGGAGGGGAAGCTGATGGTGTGGTGGATTGAGAGAGGGGACTGCCCCTTTTATAGCGACGGAGCGAGGCCGTGGTGCTGCGGAGAAGTCGTCCATGGCGACGCGTCTACAGGGGCGCAGCGGGGCTGGCGATGACGCGAGCGAGTTGGCGACGTCACGGTGGCCACGCTGCGCTTGATTGCGGGGAATATGATGTAATGACGAGGGCAGGAGCGTGACGTCTCTGTCGCGGGTACCGGCGGAGATCGTCGACGGTGGCGTCGTCTACAGGCGTCGAGCGGGCCAGTGAGCTTGTCCAGCGTGTAGAGGGTGACGTGGTGGAGCTGCTGGCGCAAGGAAAGGTCAAACGGAGGACGAGCGTGACGAGGGGCTTCGACGCTCTGGCGCGTCCAGTGCGTGTCGCGGCGTGCTCTGGCGCGTCGTGGACGTCACTGGGCGTCCTCGGGCCGGCGCGTCCGGTGTTCTCCGGCCGACGATGGGCGGTGCCGGCGTGTCCAGGAGAGTGAGAGGAAGCAGTTTGGCAAGGTGGTGCACGGTGGAGTTGACCAGAGAGAGGAGTGGCATGGTGATGCCCGTGTCATGCCACGACATGGTTGAATGGTGACGATGGCATGCATGGTAGCTTGTCTCTGGTGCTTGTCGAGATGCAGGAGGTACAGGGGAGTACTTTTGATGACCGAAGCTTGAGGGTTTAGGCCATGGTCTGTTGGTTAATGGCATGTAGGGAGTTAGCAGGAATGTTGCCTGCCAGGTGTTCGGTCAAATGGTCGCAAGAGAGAAATTTTCAAATTTTGAAATGAATTTTGGTGGAGTTGATTCAAATAAAGTTTGGCACACAATGGTGGTGGTGGGGTGCAAAATGGAGTTGGTTTGCAAAAATCCAAATGGGGCATAATCTTAAATCTGATTTGATGTTCCTACTTTGCTTGATGATATTTTGAAATTAAGAAAGAATTTGCAGGGGTGATCTTGACCAAACTTGTTCACCTTGATGAGGTCTTGGATGAGGTGCAAAGATTTGGGAGGTTTTAGTTTAGAAAACTTTTAATACAGAGGCTCAAAGTGGGCATCATGAGATAAGTGGCATATTTGACCATTATCTTATGTGAGCTCAATTTGATTTCAAATTTGATTTGATTTGAGTTTATTTGATTAAAAAAGTGTTCTTAAGTGTTTAGTTACATTCTACACCCAATGGCACAAGTCAAATTGGCCTAGGTTAAGTATTTTCAAAAATGGCCATAAGCCATATGTGAGGTGATGTGCATTTTCTTATTTTTCTTCTTTTCTTTTTCTTTGCTTCTCTTTGTGATCCCAAAGGATCAAACTCTAGGGTTTTAGCATTATGCATAAGCACACAAACATTCCCCATGGCAAAGTCACACAATAATGCACAATTACTATGCATAGCACTATATGCAAATAAAAGATTTTGTTAGTTCTAAAATTTGAAATTTGGAAACCACCTTTCTCATTGATTTGAAAATTTGGGATGTTACAGTTGGGCCTGTGCCACAGAGAAAAAACAACGAAGCGCCACACAAAAATCTGCTACCTGCCTCAACCAACCCCCTCACTCTCGTCGAAAGCATAACTAGCGGTTGCTCGGCCGGTGTGACACAAGTTGTTAACTCCTATCTACGGATGAACACGAATCGAGAGAGATAGTTCACTAGTTCATCGATTATCTGGAAGGATTCGATACAAATTGAGTTCTAGCTCATGGCCGAAGCCACCACCACCAAGCCAAGTCTATCGGAAGGAAGAAGAGGACCCTTTATCCTCTGCAGGCCAGGGAACAAAGAGGGCTAGTCGAGCAAGCGCGCAGATGTCTTCCTCGGACGGTTGCTTCGACGTACTAGGCCTGGGCCGTCTTCTTGAACTTATGTTGGTTCGCTAACAATCTCCCCATCCTGAGAAACTTTTGTCCACAAGCGGGTGCAGCTGGGAAATGTTGCCAGAGAGCTTCAGAGTCTTCCCAAGTTGCTAGTGACTCCAATGAACCTGACCATTGTACCAACACATGGGAGACAGTCGAGGCGCCTTTTTGAACCAGACGGCGTTGCAACACCTTGAATGGAATCTGTATAAGAGGATTAGCATTTGGGATGTCATGTTGTACCTGAATATGAGGACCCAACACCTTCTTCAACTGAGAAACATGAATGCCAGGATGGATTTTGATTGGTTCAGGTAATTCCAAGCGGTAGGCAACTTTCCCCACTCGGTCCAACACTCTACAAGGACCATAGTACTTGTAGGCCAATTTCTGATTAGAGCGCAATACCACAGAATTCTGAATGTATGGTTGAAGCTTCAGAAATACCATGTCATTGACAGCAAATTCTCTTAAAAGTCGCTTCTTATCAGCTGATGCTTTCATCTTATGTTGCACTCTGAGCAATTGTTGTCGCAGTAATTTAGTTACTGTTGATCTCTCATCCAGCCATTCTTGGAGTTCTTTCAGCTGGGTACAATATCAAAATGCCTTGGCGGGTGATTGTATAGAACTTCAAAGGGGGTTTTGTTCAAAGCTGAATGCCGGTTAGTGTTATACCAATATTGAGCTAAGGATAACCATTCAGCCCATTTACGAGGACAGACCTGAGAAAGGCAACGGAGATATGCTTCTAATGACTGATTGACTCATTCAGTGGTACCATCAGTTTGTGGATGGTACGATGAATTGAGACGTAATTGAGTGCCAGTCAACCGAAACAACTCTTTCCAGAAAGTACTAGTAAAGACTGGATCACGATCTGATACAATAGACAGGGGCATGCTATGTAGCTTGTAGATATTATCTAGGAATAGGCGAGCTATGCTGGCTGCAGAATAAGGATGGCAAATGGGAATGAAATGAGCAAACCTTGAGAATTTGTCAACCACTACCATTACTCCATCATAACGGCCAGATTTAGGAAATCTACTGATGAAATCCATAGACACAATTTCCCATGCAAAACTTGACACCGACAAGGGTTGGAGAAGTCCAGGATAACGAACACGCTCTGGTTTTGCGCGATGACAAGTCAAGCACTCTTGGACTGATCGACGAACAAACTGTTTCATGAGTGGCCAATAAAACAATTGTTTGATTCGTCTGTAGGTAACAGGAAATCCCGAATGTCCGCCTGTGGGACTGGCATACATTGCATCCGTTACCCTGGCTTGAAGAACTGGATTAAAACCCAACCATATTCTGCCTTTCTTACGAATCAGACCCTCCTTGAGAGTATATCCATCCACGCCATCTATATTGAGTGCTAAATCGTGCCAATAGCTTTTTTGTGTTGTCATCATGTTGATACCATCAATAATATCATCAATCTAGGTGGGCTGAACAGAAGATATGGCTGGCAGAGTTGCTTGTTGATGAGGCCTGCGTGAGAGGGCATCGGCTGCAGTATTTTCTGCTCCTTTACGGTACACAATGGTATACTGGAGGTCAAGCATTTTAGTCAGCGCTTTGTGCTGCCAGGTCGTGTGGAGGTGTTGGTCATTAAGATGTGCCAGGCTCATCTGGTCTGTTTCAATTTTGAATTCCCCACTCTGCAAATACAACTGGCATTGCTCAATAGCCAAAAGAATAGCCAAGTATTCCTTTTCATATGTCGACAGGCATCTGGTTCGTGGATCCAATGCTCTACTGACAAAAGCAATGGGATGGCCTTCCTGGAGAAGTACTGCTCCAACCCCACAGTCTGATGCATCAGTTTCCAATGTGAACTGTTTAGCGAAGTCTGGCAAACGAAGTACTGGTGCACTTACTATAGCAGCTTTTAGTGTTTGGAAGGCATATTCAGTATCAGTTGTCCACACATAAAGGACGCCTTTGCGCAAGAGATTGGTCAAGGGTTTTGCAATTACACCGTAGTTCTTGACAAACTTGCGGTAGTATCCAGAAAGTCCCAAGAAGCTTCTTAGTTCTTTGACAGAACAAGGAGAAGGCCAGTCACGAACTGTATCAATTTTAGCTTGGTCAGTTGATACTCCATCAGCTGAAATTATGTGCCCAAGATAAGCAATGCTCTGCTTGGCGAAGTCACACTTTGACCTTTTCACTTGCCAGCTATGTTCCTCTAGTTTCTTCAATACTAATGCAATATGGCGCAAGTGATCTTCATAGCTTAAACTGTAAATTAAAATGTCATCGAAGAAGACCATGACAAACTTGCGCAAATAATCATGAAGAGTATCATTCATAGCACTCAGAAAGGTAGCTGGTGCCCCTGTCAACCCGAAATCCATCACTGTGAATTCGAATTGACCGTGGCGAGTCTGGAATGCTGTTTTAAATTCCTCCCCAGGTGCCATGCGGATCTGATGGTATCCAGCACGCAAATCCAGTTTAGAAAACCAACTTGACCCAGCCAATTCATCCAGTAGCTCATCTATAATTGGGAGTGGATATTTACTCTTGATAATAAAAGCATTTAAGTTTATATAGTCCACCACAATCCGCCAAGTACCATCCTTTTTGCGCACCAGAATAATGGGAGAAGAAAAGACATTGTTGGTGATATGAATAACACCACTGTCTAGCATCTTTTGGATTTTCCTCTCAATATCATCCTTCAGTTGAGGTGTATATCTGTATGGTTTTTTGTTCACCGGTTGTGCTCCAGCAATCAACGGTATAGAGTGATCATAGAGACATCTTGGTGGTAAACCAACAGGTTCAGAAAATACAATATTGAAGTTTTCCAGAATCTGCTTAACTTCATTAGGTAATTGTACAACACTATCAGATGAATTATGCATCATCATGTGCTCAACTACAGTACATGCAAACTGTCCAGGTTGCTGACTTTGTAGCCTAATATGCTAACCCTTGTGATCAAAAGACATCCATATCTCTTCCCAATCCACATTCATAGGGTTGTGCAGTGCTAGCCAGTCCAACCCAAGGATCCCATCATAAGTACTCAATGCAAGAAACTTGAAATTTGACTGGAAGTCATGGCCAACACAGAACCAGTGACATTGCAACACTCCTTGACAACATTGCATGAGTGCACCATCTGCTACTTTCACTCTAAGCACATTCCTTCAGTGTAGTAACATTAGTGAGCACAGGAATAAACTTGTTGTTGAGGAAGGAATGTGTACTACCCGAATCTACAAGAAACTGCATTGGGTGACCTTGTATTTCACCAGTTAACTGGAAAGTAAGCGTGCTTGGATCCTTTACCATAGTATCAGTCATCATCAGATGAAGCTCAGCTTGAGTATTGGAAGAACCAGCGCCAGGATCATATTCAGGTGCCTCTGCTTGAAAGAGGTCCAGTACTTCCTGCAACACATGTAGCTGGACAGTTCCTTTGCATTGATGATCTCTACCCCAACGCTCACCATAGGTAAAACACTGCCCCTGAGACCTCCTGTAGTTCGTCAATGCTGTCCATTTGTCATCAGTGGAAGTTGTTGTTGTTTGCTTCTGGTTTTGATCAACAACAGGCCTGTGTTTAGTTTGCCCTGAGGAAGTCCTAGTTGGCGGGGCAGGTAATGGTAGTGCCCGCCTTGGTGCCGGTAACGCCAACATAGGAGGCGGAGCATGCAATTGCAGTTGTTGACGATGCGCATGCTGATAATGCCTCGGCGCCTCACCCACTTCTTCCTGCAACAACACGAGAGAGTAGGCAGTATCGAGGTCGACATGTTTTTTGTATAGCCACAACTGCGTGAACTGAATGTGTAAGTCCATTTATGAATCGAGTAGTGTAATGCAACACATCTAGGCTAGCTTCATAAGCAGAAAGTTGGTCGATCAGTTCAGAGATCTATCGACATAGTCAATGACGGTGCTGATTTGCTGGATGTATACAATTGGCGCAACAGGGCTTGATGCTGATTGCGGCCAAATCTTACTACTAGCCAAGAACAACATTCTTCATAGGTAGTGTTTGCGAGTTTGCGCTGAATAGACTGAAGCCAACGCGCTGCCACACCATCAAAGTGCATCGTGGCGACGGTGATCCACATCGAACGATGGGTCCCGTACAGAGAAAAATAATCCTCGCAGCGTTGCTACCATAATTTTGGATAGGTGCCATCGAATTTTGGGAAATCAATTTTGGGAATCGAACGGTGGTGGTGTGGATCAGGATCTCGGTGGTGGGGTGCGAAATCATCACAGCGGCGGTGGAAATGAGCTTCGCTAGCCATAGTAGTGGAGGAGGGACGGATAAATTGCGCACCTCTTGCCGGAGGAGGCACATAAACACCAGTGGTGTCATGAGCCTTCCCCCGGGCCAGTTTGTCGTCGCCGGGCCCATATGGGCAAGCATCGCCGTCGCGCGGCGTGAGAGGCGGGGTGGATGTCGCGGTTGGTGCTAGAGTGGGCTTGAAGATGCCACCCGACATCTACAGTTGGATCTCCCCTAGATCCGCGCGGATCTCGTTCAGTGCATCGAGCGTGGCTTGGTGCCGCTATTGCGCCTCACGTCGCTGATCTGCGAGCGCCGCGTTGGTCTCCACCTTTTGGTCGTTGACCAGCTTGACCATGGTGTCGAATATCTGCTGCTTCGTGAAGCCCTCAACCTCCATGGCTCGATTTCTAGTGAACTGGCGGGTGCGGTGGTGGGTGGGGGAGGAAAATTTTGGTCCAGGATGGGCTCTGATACTAGATTGTTAACTCCTATCTACGGATGAACACGAATCGAGAGAGATAGTTCACTAGTTCATCGATTATCTGGAAGGATTCGATACAAATTGAGTTCTAGCTCATGGCCGAAGCCACCACCACCAAGCCAAGTCTATCGGAAGGAAGAAGAGGACCCTTTATCCTCCGTAGCCCAGGCAACGAAGAGGGCTAGTCGAGCAAGCGGGCCGGTGTCTTCCTCTGATGGTTGCTTTGACTGGGCCTGGGCCGTCTTCTTGTACTTCTGTTGGTTCGCTAACACAAGTGAAGAAGCCATGGCGGCGATCCATCATTACTACATGCGTCTTCTTTCCCTTCTCCTCACGGCGGTTCGTCTGCCTTCTGACGCTGCCGCTGGTGGCACGTCGTACCTCATCAAATCGACGTGCACGACGGCGACCAACTCCACCTGGCGCACACCCTACCGCTTCTGTGTGCGGACTCTTTCCGCTGATCCGGCAGCCGCATCCGCTAAGGATGCCCGCGGGCTCGCCGACAGCCAACATTACCGCCGGCAATGTCACCTCCACGGTCGTGGTTCTGACCGAATTCATCGACAGCCTCCAAAACTGCCTCACCATGTACAATATGATGAACGGGTTGGTCGCCGGGGCGGTGGAGGACCTCCGTGCAGGCCGCATAGACGAGGCGTGGCCCAAGATCAACGACGCATCCTACCATCCCGATTTCTGCGAGCTTGCTCTCATGGAGGGAGGTGCTAACAAGGATACTGTGAGAGAAGAAAATGTTGGTAACCGGATGCTAATTGGCATGTCGTACGATCTCATCCAACTCGTCGCTAGAATACCGCCAAGATAATCATATCTATGTAGCAGTTGAATCAAATGGCTAGTTGATTTTAGCGTTTGCAACAATAATTAGTGATTATATCTTGATACATCTACTTTGCAAACGGAATGTTGTGAGAGAAGAAAATGTTAGTAACCGGATCCTGTGAGAGAAGAAAATGTTGGTAACCGGATGCTGATTGGCATGTCTGTACGATCTCATCCAGCTTGTCGCTAGAATACCGTCAAGATAATCATATCTCTGTAGTAGTTGAATCAAATGGCTAGTTGATTTTAGCGTTTGCAACAATAATTAGTGATTATATCTTCACACATCTACTTTGCAAATGAAATGCTGTGAGAGAAGAAAATGTTGGTAACCGGATCCTGTGAGAGAAGAAAACGTTGGTAACCGGATGGTGATTGGCATGTAGTACGATCTCATCCAGCTAGTCGCTAGAATACCGCCAAGATAATCATATCTATGTAGTAGTTGAATCCAATGGCTAGTTGATTGTAGCGTTTCCAACAATAATTACTGATTATATCTTCAGACATCTACTTTGCAAACGAAATGCTTGGAATATATGTGATCGAAAAGTTAGTGGTAGAGCTATCTGCTTGGATCTAGTAACTGGTACTATTAGACATCTGTGTTCCATAGTGCGAAACCAAGAAGGCAAAATCACATAGATCAAGTTGTCACCAATTGCATCAAACGAGATATATTACATGACTGAATATTCCACCAAATAAGGAATTGATCAGTACGTCAGTTGGATCCAGGCAATAGCACTACATCTACATCTACTCTACAGTACAATCAGTTGGATTCAACCACAACTATGCCAGGTGCTTCTTTATCGAAAGAAAACTACTCCAGGTGCCTGGAGTGGCCGTCTTCATGTCGCCGGTGGAACGATCAGCTGCGTCTTCTTCTTTACGGGCAACATGGATTTCTTTGCGGTGACCCTCTTTCGGCGCAGCGTCGATGGAGCGATCTCGACTTCCTCCTCCTTTATGGACACGGCCGTCGTAGCAGCAGCAGCAGGAAGAAGAAGAGGTTTAGCGTTTGCAGCAACGGAGGCGAACCATGGCAGCTTGAGCGCGGCGGCCGCCGTGAAGCGCTTGTCGGGGTTGCAGGTAAGAAGGCCGCTGAGGAGATCAAAGCCCTCCTTGGACAGCTTCTCCTCCGGGAAGATGTCTCGCAGCGTGCTCCGTTGGCCCGTTAGCACTTGCCGCACCTCGGGCGCGAACTCCCTGGAAGTGAACCCCGGCCACGTTGTGTCGTCTGGCGCACTTCCCATGTTGCTGGCAGGGCTACTCGCAGGCCAGCAGCTCCAGCTTTAGCCCAAAGCGCCGCTTCTGTTCTGATTCGCTCAAGCAGCTGAGGTACAGAGGGGTGGTCACCATCAAAGACGGAGTTGCTCTACGGTTTCCAGATCATCCAAGCCATCAGCAGCGATACCCTTGCGCAAAGGCTTGGGTGTCCTTTGCTCGGCCTGCAGCCACCATTCATTGAGGGAGGCGTCATGTTCAGGCGGCCTGCATGTCATTCGAAGCCAGGCCAATGTCGTGCCAAACCTGCCTGGAGAAGGTGCAAGTTATTAGCAGGTTATGCGAGCTCCGCCGTTGTAATCTCTCGGTGGTCCAACATCTGTCCATGTGGGCAAGCCATAGGAAGAATTTCACTTTCGGCGGTGTCCAACTTTTCTATATCAGCTTCCACACTTTCTCGGGCAGAGGAGCCCTCGAAGGTTGCACGGCAGCAGGACCTGGTAGATTCTTATAAGGACTTCAGTTTATGACAACTAAATAAACGAGTTTAATCTCAGCAAATTTATTTTTGTGGACGCACAGAATCCACCACTATTTCGTGACATTGAGTTGCGTTTTTGTTCGTATGCCATACTGTAGTAGGAGCAGAAATGCAAATTCATCTAGTTTGTTGACCATATTCTGGTATGGACTTGACAAAATATCTCTTTCCACACTATACGTCTAATCCTTTGTTTTCAGCAAAACCGGTGAGATTAACAACCTCTGTAAGTTGGGGCAAAGTATTTTGCTTGTGTTCTGTGCAGGTTCTACGTTGTTGCTGACGCCGGTAGTGCGTCCTTCCACAAGTCAGCTAGCAACACCTTCAGAAGTCATTTCTTTCTCCTACTGGTCGATTAAACTTTGGTTTCTTACTGAGAAAAAACTTACTACTGTGCTCATCATACCTTCCTCTTGGGGGTTCCTAACGGTGTGCAATCTGCACTCATCAGCGTGGTGCGGCAGGCCGCAAACCTTTTAGTCCCGATTGGTATCTCCAACCGGAACTAAAGGTACCAACCGAACCGGGACTAAAGGGTGACGGTGGCCCTGTGCGCGTCCTCGCCGCTCGAACCGGGACTTATGCTCGCATTAGTCCCGGTTTGTAATGCGACTGGGACTAATGCTATTTCTGCCCCCGAATGGAAGGCATGTTCTCTACTAGTGTGATTGTTGCGAACTTCTCAATTTACAATCAAACTGCTTAGATTTTCCCTGCTATGGCCTCTGGGGAATTCTGAAACACAGAAATCAATTTGAAACTTATTGTATATGTGGTAAGCAACCAGAAATCATAACTAATAGAAAAATGTTCTTGAGAAAAAGATCCATCCTACAGGCAAGAAGGCCGATCATGACATCAAACTATGGTAGCCTCATTCGCGGGCCAACTGATGTAGTGGCAGGGGTTGCGATCGTGTGCGATCGATGAGATGTGGCAGGGGACGAGCGGCATATATAGGTATGGAGGAGGAATACCGCCGGCCAATTCGAACTCGAGTTCCCTACGTAGTCTACCTTGTATCGGATTCGGCCGCTTGCTCTTCCGTTTGGCAGTTGGCATCTCCAGATAGAATGCAATCCCGTGCATGTTCTCGGATTCGGACCCGTGGTTACGTCCGGATAAGAACACACATTAAAAGCTAGCGCGGTAAAAAAAATTACTATATAGCGCCGGTTTTTGTTTATTTAGGGCGTGGGTGGGTCTCTAGGTTTTTAGACACGCGAAAAATATAGCGGAGAAACAACGCTTTATCAAACGCGTTAGAATACAGCGTCAGAAACAAATTTTGCATACATATTAATTGAAAATAAGATCAAACATACTACTAAAATAGATTTATAAACGATGATAAGAACGACAATTAAACGGATACAATAGAAACATCTAATCGGAGATGAGCTAAGGATCGAGTCAACGGAATACCCAACACCCAACACATGCGATCTGGCGATTCTCAGGCGATCTCGCCCCATCACCGCCGCCGCCGCCTCTCTTCCCACCCCGAGCGCCCGCCGTTGCTGGTACTCTCCGGTGCGTACGGCGGAGGTGCATGTCCTCCCGAAAGTGGACGGCTGGTTTCCCGTTGTTTGCCGAGGAGGTTCGGCTGGGCGAGGAGAGAAGGCGGAGGGAGAAGGAGGCGGAGATGGCGGAGGAGCGTCGGCAGGCTCTTCTGCGGCGGAAGCTATTGATCCTCCAGATCAGCCTAGCCTCGGAATGGGCGATCGAGCAGATGGAGAAGGGATGGCGGCCGCAAATCTCGGGACAGGGGCTCGAGGAGCAAGTGGCTGCGGCGCTGGCGATGGTCAAAATGAAGGATCCCGAAGACCCGAGGCGTCTCATGGCGGAGCAAGGGCTGGAGGATCTGGAGAACTGGACGCCGTGATGCTCTCTCTTCGCGGCTCACCTCTGAGGCCTACTCCAGCTCGAGTGGGTGGTGAAGGTGTTGTAGGTGCGAGGGCTGTTGGCTGTGAAGGTCAGCGGCGGAGGCTTGATCGGATCCGGAGAGGTGACCCGTCGCCGACGAGGTGCTCTTCGCCGGTGAGGATTGGGGGATCTGGCACCAGTGTTCCGAGGCGGGACCCGCTTCGAAATCGAGCTGCTCTGACAGGTGCTGGTGACCGTCGATGGGTTCCACCTGTGCGAAATCCAACCGTTGTTGGTAATGTGGGGATGGCGGGTTTTGGAATGCCGTTTTCCAGGATGGATAAAAGGGATCTGGCGGCGGCTTCAGACCATAATCTCCTGAACAAGACTAGGGTTCCTCCTGCTTCCCGGACCCTTGTCTGGGTCAGGAAGGATCTAGTTCAATCAAAATCGTTCACACCTTCTGATTGCTACCCGGCTAGATCTGGTTTTCTTCCTAAGCCGACAGTGATCAAGTTTGCTGATCTGTGGGGGCGGTTGAAGGAAGGAGATCCTTCGTTGAGATCGTCAAGATGGCTGGTGGTGGTCGAGGACTAGGGAGAGCGGGAGGTGCCGTTGGTGGACGTGGTGCTGGTGGTCGTGTCCCTCCAACGACAGCGGCGACATCGAGTGCACCGGCGATTCCTCTCAGCAGCGTCCCTGATCTGGTCCCAGTCAAGTCTGAGTTTCAGCAACCTATGATGCAGCAGATGGGGGGGAATGGTCAAGGTATGTATCCGTTGATGAATCCCAATATGTGGAACATGCAGTTGGCGCAATGGCCGCAGTTCTTTGGTAATCAACAACTTCCCCCGCCTGGTTTCAATCCTATGTTGTTGATGCCGCAAGGAGTTGCTTCTACTCTGCCACAATCAAACAGCCAAGGGAGTAGTGCTAGCCAATTGCCTTTACAGCAGCAAAACTCTGGTAGCAACAAAAACAAGAAGAAAAGTGTGAAGGGTACTGCTTCTGATGGTTCTAAGAATAGTGGTGATAGAAGTGGCAGCAACTTGCAGATGAATCTTGTCTCTGGGCCTGGACCTGCTTTGGATCCTAAATTCAAGAATGTGACTTGTTACAACTGTGGTGAGCTGGGTCATTATGTTGGGTTATGTACCAGGATCAAGAGGTGCTTCATCTGTAGCAAAACTGGGCACCATATGGACAATTGTCTGATGTGGTACTCTCTGCTTCCCACTGCTCAGTATTGGGGGAGTGCCAATCCTGGACTGGGTTTCTTCCATGTGGAGGTGGAGGGACCAGAAGCTGTTCAGTGGCTAAACATGGATAATGTTGGTGTGGTGGTTGTAAAATATGGGGAGATCTCTGCTGAGGAACTAGAGAAATGCTTCAATGATATGTGGAAGGTCAAGCTGGTATTGCGGATTAGACGAGCTTGGGCCTAAAAGATTCCTAGTGAGATTTCCTCCAAGCAAAAGGGTCAAGGAGCTGGTGGAATATCCCTCCATCAACCTCAAAAAAGATGGTGTGGTGATATACTTTGTTAACTGGGAAGGTGAAGCAGAACCTTTTGAGGAATTTCAGGAGGTGTGGGTCAAGATTACTGCGATTCCGGCTAAGTGGCTCACTTGGAAGACTATTTGCCAGGTATCCACTGCTCTTGGAGTTCTTGTTAATATTGACTGGCATGGTATCTTCAGAAGCTTCTACAAAGAGGTTAGAGTCAAAGTCTCTGTGAGGGACAAGTCCAAGATCCCTGCCAATAAGCTCTTTGAAATGGAACAATGCTTTTTCCCGATTAACTTCCCGGTGGAGAATGAGGGTGAGCCTATTGATCTAGATGATGATGATGGTGAGGATCCTGGTCATGCTATTGAGGAAGGCAAGCTTGATGATGATGCTGATCTTGGGGATGACTTCGGGGCTCGGACAAGAATAAATCTGGGGAAGCAATAGCAAAATGGAGACTGATCCTTCCATTCCTAGTGGGTATTCTGGTCCTAGGGCTGCTCAAATGAGCCTGGAGACAAGTGTCCAAGCTAAGGTGTATGGCCAGGAGGCACACATTCCTAATGAAAGTGTCTTGGTGGTGAGAAGAGCTGAGGATAATATTGGGAAGAACCTGATTCAGCAATTTGATGATGAGAGTGATGATGATGTGGAAGGTATCAATGTCGGGAAGGAGGTCATGGTGAGCAAGCCTGAAATTCCAGTGCCTCCAATGGCTTGGAAGGAGAAGAAGCAGTGGGGTCCTGTGCAAGCAACCAGGATGAGTTCAAGAATCCCTAGGGATGGCAAGAGTGTGATTGAAAAAGCTCAAGACCTCAAGAAGGAGAAAAACTTGGAGATTCCTAAAGGTAATAAGACTCTTGGGTTTTCCAATTCTTTTGCTGCACTTGATAATCATCTTTTATTTGATAGAGCAAAAAATGCTGGCATTAGCCTGGGGGTTAAAACCAAAAATGCTGATAGTGTAATTGAAAAAATAAAAGAAGGTGAAATTAAGAGACTTGAAGATTTCCACCTCTCTAACCCTGCTTCTTTTCTTCCCAAGGACATTAGTCTCTCTATGAAAGAATTGAGAGCAGGGTTGGAGGATGAGAATGAGATGGTTGATGAACAGGATGATCACTTTAGTGATGTGCCTGATGAGATTGAACCATGGACTTTAGTCCGTAGTAGGAAAAAAGGTAGGAAAAGGTTGATCTTTAAAAATGGTAGTAGCCCTAATTTGGAATTCTAGAGGTCTAAATAGACCTGATAAAATAACTAGAGTGCATGATCTCATTAGAGAAGTATGCCCTGATATTATTTGCTTCTCTGAATCTAAAAAAGAGGAGTTCACTAGTATACATCTGTTGCAACTTGATCCAGGAGGTAGATTCTCTTGGAACTGGCTACCAGCTGTTAAGACAGCTGGTGGGATCCTTGTTGGCATTAGCCATGACATGTTTGATATAGTTAGATGGGATATTTCAACATACTGTATTTCTGTTCAGATTAAGGCTAAAAAAGATAATGTGGTGTGGAGAGTCATTGCTGTGTATGGTTCTGCTTATGAGGAGCACAAATTAGATTTTATTAATGAGTTACACAATGTCATGGCTAGCTGGAGTGGCCCCACTTTAATTGGCGGTGACTTCAATCTCATTAGAGGAAAATGTGACAAAAGTACTGGCAACATTAACCAACATTGGGCTAATCTGTTCAATGATTGGATTAATAAGTTCAGTCTTATGGAGCTGAAAAACCCTAGTCGACAATACTCTTGGGCCAATAATCAGGATAACCTGGTTATGGCTTTATTGGACAGAGTATTTGTCTCTACTTGCTGGGATGCTTTGTTCCCTGCTAGTAGTCTTACTTCTAAACCCAGGGTTGGCAGTGACCATACCCCTTTGATTGTGGACACTGGTGCTTTAAAGAACCCCCACAATAAGCAGTTTAGATTTGAAAAATGGTGGCTTAAAGTTGAGGGTTTTGATCAGGTTGTGGCCAAGTTTTGGCAGAGTCCTTGTCATCTCAAGAATTCGCTTGATAGATGGCAGTTTAAGATGAGGAAAACTAGGATGGGTTTGAAAGGATGGTCAGCTAATATTGAATCTGCACAAAGAAAATGCAAACAAAGTTTGATTGCTGAGTATGATTTACTTGATATTCATTCTGAAACCCAAAAGTTATCTCCTGTTTCCAAAAAAAGGATGAAATATATTTCTATTGAATTGACTAATATTTGGGGTAATGAGGAGATAAAAGCTAGACAAAGATCTAGAGAAAGATACATCTTAGAGGGTGATCGTAATACTGCTTATTTTCATGCTGTAGCTAACCAGAGGAGAAGAAAGAAACAGATTTGTAAGCTGCAGGGTGAAGATGGTATGGTGGAGGATGATAAAGGTATGTTAGATATTGCTGTTTCTTATTATAAGACCCTATTCTGTAAAGAAACTTGCTTGGATGTGGATTTATTAGATGACTTTTGGGATCCTGAGGATATGGTGTCCCAAGAACATAATGCTATGCTTAATGCTGATTTCTCTGAGAAAGAGGTTGTTGTGGGTATACTTCATGGGTATACCATCGACAGTGCTTAGATCCGGCAAGCCCGGGTGGCCCACAGATGGTGATGAGGCATGTGGCCCATCGGGCGGCCCAGTTGCTGTTGATCATGAAGGAAGAAGTCCAGCCCAGGATCGGTAAGCCGGATCCGTACCGACATTAGGAGTAACCCGGATCCGTGGAG
>NC_061513.1:224122747-224139177 GCF_022539505.1 Lolium rigidum | reverse complement strand
ATATTCTCATTAATTTTAACTTGGATGGCATTTGCTGTAGTAACAATTTTATTTTCAATATCCCTATTAGGCATAACTTTTGATTTCAAAAGATCAACATCAGAGGCAAGACTATCAACTCTAGAAACAAGAATATCAATTTTATTGAACTTTTCCTCAACAGATTTGTTAAAGGCAGTTTGTGTACTAATAAATTCTTTAAGCATGGCTTCAAGTCCAGGGGGTGAATTCCTATTATTGTTGTAAGAATTCCCGTAAGAATTAGCATAACCGTTACCATTATTGTAAGGATATGGCCTATAGTTATTACTAGAATTGTTCCGATAAGCATTGTTGTTGAAATTATTATTTTTAATGAAGTTTACATCAACATGTTCTTCTTGTGCAACCAATGAAGCTAATGGAATATTATTAGGATCAACATTAGTCCTATCATTCGCAAGCATAGACATAATAGCATCAACCTTATCATTCAAGGAAGAGGATTCTTCAACAGAATTTACCTTCTTACCTTGTGGAGCTCTTTCCGTGTGCCATTCAGAGTAGTTGATCATCATATTATCAAGAAGCTTTGTTGCTTCACCAAGAGTGATGGACATAAAGGTACCTCCAAGCAACTGAATCCAATAAATTCCGCGAAGAAAAATTTAGTCCTGCATAGAAGGTTTGGATGATCATCCAAGTAGTCGATCCATGAGTTGGGCAATTTTTAACCAGAGATTTCATTCTTTCCCAAGCTTGAGCAACATGTTCAGTATCTAATTGTTTAAAATTCATTATGCTACTCCTTAAAGATATAATTTTAGCAGGGGGATAATATCTACCAATAAAAGCATCCTTGCATTTAGTCCATGAATCAATACTATTCTTAGGCAGAGATAGCAGCCAATCTTTAGCTCTTCCTCTTAATGAGAAAGGGAACAATTTTAGTTTAATAATATCACCATCTACATCTTTATATTTTTGCATTTCGCATAGTTCAACAAAATTATTAAGATGGGCAGCAGCATCATCGTAACTAACACCAGAAAATTGATCTTTCATGACAAGATTCAAGTAAAGCAGGTTTAATTTCAAAGAATTCTGCTCGTAGTAGCGGGTGGAGCAATAGGTGTGCATAAGAAATCATTATTATTTGTGCTAGTGAAGTCACACAACTTAGTATTTTCAGGGTTGGCCATTTTAGCAATAGTAAATAAAGCAAACTAGATAAAGTAAATGCAAGTAAACTAAATTTTTTTGTGTTTTTGATATAGAGTGCAAGACAGTAAATAAAGTAAAACTAGCAACTAATTTTTTTGTGTTTTGATTTAGTGCAGCAAACAAAGTAGTAAATAAAACTAAGCAAGACAAAAACAAAGTAAAGAGATTGAGAAGTGGAGACTCCCCTTGCAGCGTGTCTTGATCTCCCCGACAACGGCGCCAGAAAAAGAGCTTGATGGCGTGTATTTCACACGTTCGTTGGGCAACCCCAAGAGGAAGGTATGATGCGCACAGCAGCAAGTTTTCCCTCAGAAAGAAACCAAGGTTTATCGAACCAGGGAGGAGCCAAGAAGCACGTTGAAGGTTGATGGCGGCGGGATGTAGTGCGGCGCAACACCGGAGATTCCGGCGCCAACGTGGAACCTGCACAACACAACCAAAGTACTTTGCCCCAACGAAACAGTGAGGTTGTCAATCTCACCGGCTTGTCTGTAACAAAGGATTAACCGTATTGTGTGGAAGATGATTGTTTGCGAGAGAAAACGAGTAAAAACAAGTATTGCAGTAGATTGTATTTCGAGTAAAGAGAATTGGACCGGGGTCCACAGTTCACTAGAGGTGTCTCTCCCATAAGACGAACAGCATGTTGGGTGAACAAATTACAGTTGGGCAATTGACAAATAAAGAGAGCATGACCATGCACATACATATCATGATGAGTATAGTGAGATTTAATTGGGCATTACGACAAAGTACATAGACCGCCATCCAACCGCATCTATGCCTAAAAGTCCACCTTCGAGGTTATCATCCGAACCCCCTCCGGTATTAAGTTGCAAAGCAACGGACAATTGCATTAAGTATGGTGCGTAATGTAATCAACAACTACATCCTTAGACATAGCATCAATGTTTTATCCCTAGTGGCAACGAGCACAACACAACCTTAGAACTTTCTGTCACTCGTCCCGTGTGTCAATGCAGGCATGAACCCACTATCGAGCATAAGTACTCCCTCTTGGAGTTAAAAGTAAAAACTTGGCCAGAGCCTCTACTAGAAACGGAGAGCATGCAAGATCATAAACAACACATAAGCATAACTTTGATAATCAACATAACAAGTATTCTCTATTCATCGGATCCCAACAAACGCAACATATAGAATTACGAGATAGATGATCTTGATCATGATAGGCAGCTCACAAGATCCGACAATGATAGCACAATGGGGAGAAGACAACCATCTAGCTACTGCTATGGACCCATAGTCCAGGGGTAGACTACTCACTCATCACTCCGGAGGCGACCATGGCGGTGTAGAGTCCTCCAGGAGATGATTCCCCTCTCCGGCGAGGGTGCCGGGAGGCGATCTCCGGGATCCCCCGAGATGGGATCGGCGGCGACGGCGTCTCAGTAATGTTTTCCGTATCGTGGCTCTCGGTACTAGGGGTTTCGTCACGGAGGCTTTAAGTAGGCGGAAGGGCAAGTCGAGAGGCGGCACGGGGGGCCCACACCATAGGCCGGCGCGGCCAGGGGTGGGGCCGCGCCGCCCTAGGGTTTGGCCACCCCGTGGCCCCTCTTCGTCTCGTCTTCGGACTTCTGGAAGCTTCGTGAGAAAATAGGCCTCTCGGGCTTTTATTTCGTCCAATTCCGAGAATATTTCTTTACTAGGATTTCTGAAACCAAAAACAGCGAGAAAACAAGAATCGGCACTTCGGCATCTTGTTAATAGGTTAGTTCCAGAAAATGCACGAATATGACATAAAGTGTGCATAAAACATGTAGATAACATCAATAATGTGGCATGGAACACAAGAAATTATCGATACGTTGGAGACGTATCAGTCCAATGCTGATCACTGCGGAGGAACTGAGGAGAACGTTAGAAGCAAATGAGTTGTTCCTGGTAGGTGACGGTGCAAGGTTCCAAGCTTTCGGTCGGCCTTGATGTATTCTGTGCTGGTTTGCGGTGCCTTTGGTTGTCTGTGTCGTGAGTGGGTGTTTTGTAAGATATGTTAGTGTGTGAACTTGGATCTGGTGCTCGTGTGCACGCTGTCTGTGACTTTGGTGGCTTCAATATATTTGGAGCTGGGGCGTCGCCCTATTTCTCTAAAAATACATCTAATCGGAGAACTCGTAATCCGATTCTGACGACTCCGACGGCTCGCTCAAGAACATATCCAACCAATGGTCATCGTCGGGGCTGGTTTCCTGCGCCTCGATGAACCACTTGCACGCCGCAAATGTCGTCCTTCTCCGCCCTGCGCTTCGCCTTCTTCTACGCATAGAAGGCGCACTCGTCAAGGACGTCCTGCGGGAAGGCGGCAGCCCACGCCTCCATGGCGCGTTCATCCGCATGTGCAATGGCGAGACGGCATTGAACCGTCTTTGGCGGCGGCGCTGCCCGGCGGTGACGAGGCCGTCAAAGCCAGCCAAAAACTCCGCCTTCGCGAGCGGTGCAGTCTTTGAAGTTGAGCTGCTGCCGGGGCGCCCGAAGTGCCATGCAGCCGCGTCGTAGGCACGCGCCGCCTGCTCGACGGTGTCGAACATCCCGAGGGTGAGGCGCGTGCCGCCGGTGCGGATCTCCGCGTAGAACGCGCCGTTCCGGTGGGCGCACACGCCAATGAAACCCAAGGAGTTACGTCGGGGGGCTTGGCGGCGGCGCGGTGTCGGCGGCGGAGGTGCGCGTGGGCGGGCGAGAGGGCGTGTGGCGGGAGGGAAGATTCAGTGCGGTTGCCGACGCGTCGCACACGCCGTTTTATACTGCGCGCCGAAGAGCGCGCGCCAAAATCTCCTGTGCGCGAAATTTTTGCGGTCTGTCGGAGCACATTTTTTTGGCACCGATGCGCTAAACTGGAGGTTTTTACCGCTCGAACGCTTTTTTGCGCGTGTGTTGGAGATGCTCTAAGTGCGTGCGCATCAACCCCTACGATGATTGATTTGAGAGAAAAAAAAACTACGGTGACTAGTGAATAAATCCAAATTATGCGTGAAAACGTCAATACAGTTTTAAGAGCATCTCTAGCCACGTCCCCAAAGCAACCCCAAAGGTAATTGGGGCGTGACGACATTTTTTCGTTCTCAGTCGCGCGCTTCAATGCCTCCTTCCGTCCGGGGCAGCCCAATACGGTGTATGGCGCCCCATGCCCGTCCCCGGTCCATAGGGGATGGTCTGGGAACGCCGGAAAGAGCGAGAAGCGAGGCGGGGAGTGGTGGGCCCGACGCATCATTGACACATTCAAGTTTAACCTAACCATCGCCTACCACGCGACGGAAGTTATTGGCGCGCAACAACGGTGCAATTTCCGCAGAGGCGCAGCGACGCGTCTCGTCGCGCCTAGCTCTCCCTGCCGGCGTTAATGAGCGCTATCACTCCCTCGCCTCCCTCCAGCCTATAAAGAGGGGCGCTATCGAATCGTTCCTCACACAAACACCCTAGCGCCTCTCTCCCCAATCCTAGCGGCCATCATCTCAAGAGTCGAGGGCCATTCCATTGCTGGTAGAGGCCAAGGTCGCGGCCGTGGCCGCGGCCGCGGTCGTGCTGGAGCAGCAAGGCCTACATGGTCGCTGTCGCCTGCGATTTCGTCGTCTTCCGAGGGGGAGTGGGAGTTCGAGTTCATCGTCGTCCTCAATGGCGACCCACTCGGCATCCAGAGGGTGCTGGACAAGTTCACCAAGTTCGTCGCCGGCAACGAGCTAGCCGCGCTGCAGCTGTAGGAGGCTGGCTGCGGCTTTTGCCGGTGGCCGATGGACGTGTTCTTCGACGGACGCGACAAGATGTATCTCCACACCAACTGGGAGAAGTTCGCGCGCTTCCATGACATCCAAGCCGGTTGCGTGCTCACATTCTCCTACCTAGGCGACGAGCAGATGAGCGTGAAGGTGTTCGACGACACGTCCTGCCGCTGGCACTATCACGGCGACGACGAAGAGGATGAGGACGATTGAACACGCCAAGTGTTCTTTCTTCGCAGAGAAAATGGTCACATAGGTTTCTGTATGTTCTCGCTGCAAAGGACCAACAGGGTTGTCATTACTAACTGGATTTTCCAGTTTGGGTGACTGAAAGTGCCTGAGAGTGTTCTTTCTTGGCAGCGAACATACGAAACCTGCGAGGCCAACTATAGTTAGGTTTCCTTATTTTGTAATGTTTTAACTATGTATTAGTTTGTGAAAACCATGTTCCAAAGCATTTATTAGTTTGTGAAAACCGTGTTCCAAACTATGTATTAGTTTGTGTAAAACCATGTAACCAATTATGTATTAGTTTGTGTAATGTTCCTATGAAAATGCAAAAAATTACAAAAAAGAGTATTTTAATGTAAAAAAAGTTCGGGGGCCTCATTTGGGGGACGCGGCTGGGGAGAGATGTCCCCCAAACGCGGCACGAATAAAACGGGTCCCACAAACGCTCGATCCGGCTTTGTTTGGAGGTCGCTTTAGGGGACGCCGCTGGAGATGCTCTAATCCTCAGGCTTCTCGCTTCAATGCTTTTACTTAGAGTAATCGATAGGCCTAGCTAGCTACTCCCTCCATTTCAAAGAATAAGGCGCTCTCGTTTTACGTGTTTTTTATTTGATCAAGAATTACTTCAAATATATAAAGATTGTTTGTATGAAATTAGCATCATTACAAAGTGCTTTTCAATACGAATGCAACGATGATAATTACATATAATATCATCAGGATTTTGTTGCTCTATTTTTATGGTTAAAGTTTGTCTCGAAATACATGTACGTCTTATATTTTAAGAGGTAGTAGTTTCTTTTGACAATCAATATCATGATAAATTTCTTTCGCAAACAAAAAATATCATAATTTTTTTAATGCAGCCAATACATGATAGAGTTGCTACGAGTGACAAAACAAAGTCTAAGAAAGCAAATTTTCGAAGTCTTCAAAGTTCTACATCTTCTAAGCACAATCTTGTATTTTTCTAAAGATAGTCCTAGAAAAATGATAGAGATGTCAAATACATGTAAATACCGACGAGTGTTCTTCTGTAATTTTGAGCCACAATGCCAAGGATATTCGCACGACGCAACCAGTAAAGTAATCAACTAATATCGACAAGTGTATCAACACCAATATTTCAGGGAAGCTTTGTTGACTTCTCTGGGGAGATGAGAGTACGTCCAAAATCGATCCGGAGAAGCAAGATCTGGAGGACCATACCTAGAGAAATTTAATCTTCCAACACATAATGTCGCGTCGAATCAATGGTTAGGATCACTTATTGCAAACGGCGCCATCTCCATTGACATTGAGGCCAAAAACAAGACAGTGACCAAATTCTAACCTTATCTATTAGGAACACTACTTTACTAAAAACTTTACTCATAGATCGGGTTCCTCACCCCTCCGGACGCTAGGAAGGCAGGACGGAGGAGGGGGACTATCGTATGCTGGAGATGGAGGTGAGCTGCTAAGTTTTTTTTTCTCGCGGGAGGTGAGAAGAGCTAGATAGTTGACTTGCAACGTTTTTTGAAGCTTTCACCGGGGGGGGGGGGTCCCACTCGAAAATGTATTGCACAAAATTGAGTTTATAAGTTACGGAGAGAGAGGTGGATGCGCCACAGATCGGCGTCCCCTCTTAATTCCTCTTTCTTGAAGCGATGCGACCATAGAGTGAGATCAGAAATAATGTTTCTAATCGTTGTTTGCGGTGGCTGGTCGATATTTCTGAAGACTTCGCCATTTCTTGTGTCACGTATCTTCCATAGTATGAACAGGGTGACGGTGTTTCATGCCGAGCGCGGAAGCGCAGTGGGGAGGGGCTTGCAACGTTTGTGAGTAAGCGAAAATAAACTCTGCAACCCCTTTAGCGTCTCGGGCTTATGTCAGACGCCCAACCTTGCTCGTATTGGGGTGGGTGGTGGTGGTGGTCAAGTGTTTATAACTAGGGTGATATTGTGATGTCGTGTTGTATTTGCACTGTTATGTTTTTTGAAACAAATATATATTAGGCAAGCAAGCCGCCTCATTAAAAACCTTCCAGTCTCCTTCGGTACCCTGGAAGGAAAAGAGTGCGTCTGAAACTTGTTGCCACAAAAACACAGAGGTTACAGTTTTGTGAACAAAGTCACATCTCTGATTACAAAAGGTAAAACAAAAACTGGAGGATCACCCTCCCAACTATGGTTTTCACTAGAACTATGATCAACTTTAGCGAATTCATGAGCTACTTGATTTGCTTCCATATGGCAGAGTTGGAAGAGAATCTTTTTCATATTACTAGCCTTGAGAAAACAATCTACCAGAATTGCCGAATAAGGACTATGGATCTCCACCTCACCATTACAAGCTTCAATGATCTCCAAAGAATCAGATTCCACGTAGCAATGAGATAATCCAAAATGTTCCAGAAACTCCAGTCCTTTTAATAGCGCACATGCTTCAGATGTTGCCACACTCAATAAATTATATAGGGGACAGAACATTCCCCCCAAGACCTCACATTTATCATTCCGAAGCACCATGCCCGCTGAACCGGACCCATCATTGTGATAGGATGCATGGACATTCAACTTAAGTTTTCCCCGCGGTGGTTTAACCCATTTGATCACCTTAATAGCAAACGCAAAATTTCTTGGAGGTCTAACACTTTCTCCTTTTACCTTCTCCCTCTGTTGCCACCGTATATACCAATCCCCAACTGCGATGATTTCATGCAAAGTTACATGATCCAACTGTTGCATTTTCTTATTTAGGGATCTCAAAATATGTTCAAGAATAACAGAGCATGTTCGGTCAGCTATCATGCATGCTCTATCTCGCTTTCCAAACCTAGCTCCTTCCAAACTTCCTTAGCTCTTAAACACCCGAATAAAATATGACTGATGTCCTCTGGTCCCATCATGCAAACCGGACATTGAGGAGCGAATTTTATGTGACGTCCTGCCAAGATTGCCATTCCAAGGAGAACCCCATGAAGCGTCTTCCATAGATTTTTTTAACCTTGCTTGGTATACTTAGGCTCCACATAATTTCACAGACAAGATTAATTTGATCCGACCCTTGTCCATCTCTTCTCCTAGTCGTGTGTCCAAATTGGTGCCCCCATTCAATGAAGTACGCCGATCGGACAGAGGAAATAAAATTCTTCGTTTTGTGCCACGCCACAAAATCGTCGGATAGTTGTGTGCTTAATGGGATCCGTAGAATTCTTCCAGCATCAATCTTCATGAATAACGATCTTACTAACTCTTCATCCCAAGTATTAGAAAATTGGATCAATCAGCTCATTTACCGTCTTCAAAACAATCTGCCCTTTTCTGGTATAAACCATTCTTATTGGACTCGTGGGAATCCAATGGTCCTCCCAAATATTAATATTTTCCCCTGTACCAATTCTCCATATATAACTCCTTTTGAAAGTTTTTAAACCTGCCAGATTACTTTGCCAAGTGTAAGAGGACCCTTATTTTGGCCCTGCATTAAGCAAGCAAGTATTTGAATAATATTTCGCTTAAAGAATTCTAGCACAGAGAGATTTTGGCTTTGACAACAGTCCAGCTTTGTTTTGCTACCATAGCCATGTTGAAAGTATGAAGATTACGGAATCCCATTCCTCCCAACTTTTTTGGAATGCACATTTGCCACCATGCAAACCAGTGCATCCTCCGTTGTTCATCTGAATCACCCCACCAAAAGCTAGCCATTGCATCATTGATCTCTTTGCATAGCGATTTAGGGATTTTGAAGACCCCCATTGCAAACATCGGGATAGCTTGGAAATTTCTTTCAACAAGTTCTCTTTTCCTCCCATAGACAAGAACCTTTCCTTCCATGCTTGAAGCCTTTCAATAATTCTTTCCAACAAATATATAAAGCTATCGATACGATCCAGGCCCACCATAGAAGGTAATCCAAGATACTTATCCGAAATAGCTTCTCATGATGTTTAATTCCTCACAAACTTGAGCTTTAACCTCAACTTCAACATTAGGACCAAAGAAAATACTACACTTCGATGTGCTCACCATTTGCCCCGATCTTGCACAATATTGATCTAACACTTGTCTCAATGAGGTTGCATTAGACAAATTCGCCTTCATCAGTATTAGGGAATCATCAGCAAATAATAAATGGGACACTGATGGTGCATTTCTGCACACCTGAACACCTTCAATGCTACGAATCTCCTCTCTATGAGCCAGAGCACTAGACAACCCTTCTGCACAAATAAGGAATAAATAAGGTGATAAGAGATCCCCTTGATGGAGCCCCCTAGTCGGTGTAAATTCCTCTGTTTCTTGGTCATTATATCTGACTTTGTACTTTACTAACCTTACACAAGCCAAGAGTAGACACTCATATGCTTTGTGCATGCCCAACTTAACTGCACATAAATCCTCCTTTCCTAGCTTCTTGTTCTTTATTTTATGTAGACACTCATAAGCTATCAGTATATTATCCGAGATCAAACGCCCATGCACGAAAGCAATTTGGATCTGAGAAATTATATCATCCAGAATAAGCTTTAGACGTGTTGCAATCATTTTTGATATAACCTTATACAGAACATTGCAAAGATTGATAGGTCTAAACTGAGTAATGCTCTCTGGAGTCTCCACTTTAGGGATTAGCACAATGATTATATCATTCCAGCCCTCGGGGTACTTTTATTATTTATAGCCTCCAGAACTTCCTCACCTAAATTTGTGCCAAGAATATTCCAACACTTCTTAAAAAGAGTGCATGCAACCCATCAGACCCTGGAGCTTTCATATCTCCTATAGAAAAGAGTGCCTTATTAACCTCCTCAGCTTAACAAGGCTTCATAAGATCATCATTCATAGCCCCAGTAACCCGAGGTGTAACCATGTCTATCAACACTGGGTCAGGTTCATCTACTTCAGTTGTAAACAAACATGCAAAATAATCCGATATGAGGGGATTGAGTTTTTTGGAGAGTCTGTAATTCAGGTGTTGTCTTGGCGGTGGATGTACTGCTATTGTTAGGCCCGAGATACTGTAGCGGGACTTTTGTTTCTTAGTTTTCTTTTCCTTTTTTTAGCTGTGTGCATCCGTAGTGCCATTAGGGTGGTGCGTTGTTGCAGAGGCTGGGTGTAATTGGTATCTTCTTGATATTAATATATTCCCTTTATCGAAAAAAGATTTCTCTTCCTCCTAATTTTTGCAAAATTGTGGATTTTTTTGTATTTTTATCCTTCCTCACTGATTTAATTTTATTCCGTGGTTTCTTCAAAATAGTTCGATCCCATTGATGCAGATTGTCATGAACTAAAACTAATCTTCCCGCCAAACCATTTTGAATCTGGTGGGCTGAGGCTTTCCAGGCACTTTCCACTATGTCCTGGAAGTTTTTTTCCTTCAACCATCTGGCTTCAAAACGCAACACAGATGGGCCTCTCACCTCCTGGGCTTGATCTTCGCCAAAACTCAGTAAAAGGACCTATGATCAGATCGACTGTAATCAAGATTCTGAACTAAAGCATCGTGAAATTTCAAACGCCACTCATCCGAGGCTAAAGCTCAATCGAGGCGCTACCACCTCTGTGCCACGTAAATTTGTCTCCCGTATAGCCTAAATAAGTGAGACCACAGTCAGACAAAGCTTCCTAGAAGGCCACTAAAAATTGGTTAGGTCTTGGTCGACCTCTTTCTCAAACGAATAAAGAATTTCATTTAGATCTCCCATAATCATCCAAGGCATTGAAGGAATTTTTTAAAGATCTCTTAGCCGATCCCAAGACAAATGCTTATCTGCCCATTTTGGCTCACCATAGAAACTAGTGAACCTCCAAATATTCTCTTGACCCGCACCAATAAAAACATCAATATAATTTTCAGTCTTATGTTGTAGGGATAGAACCACTTCCTTCTTCCAAAGCAATAGAAGTCCACCCTTACGGCCATCACTTATCACCACTTCCTTATGATCCATGTTTAGTCTCCTTCGTAGACACTCCGCAGGCCACTCCTCTAGATGTGTCACCATCAAGAAAATAACATCCACACACTAACGCTTCTGAATATTCACAAGCGTCGTAACAGCCGTGGTTATTTGGAGACCACGACCATTGTAACTCAAGATTTTCATTGCTCCCGAACAGCCTCCATCCCGGGGGCCGCCGATAAATTGTTTGTAGAATTTTCGCTTCCACTTGGAACTTCATCCACCTTGGTCCTTTTTGGAGGCTGCACCTTCCCCGGTGCACCATTTGGATTTATACCGTCTTCACTGTTTGTGTTGTCAAATAAGCCAACCATATCAGACACTTTGCCTCCCGGGCCGGCGAGGAGCAACCTCGCTCCCACCATAGCTTGTTCATCAAAATTGAGGCTTTTTCGAGTGTTCGCTATCCTATCTTCCTTATTTAATTCATTGGTATTAGATTTCCCTGCACCTTCATTCCTCCACCCCTGGTTACCCCATGCAGAAGAAAAATGATCACCCATTCTACCTCTCCCCCTACCCATAAAAGGGGCACGCCCTGGCCCTTCACTGCGTCCACCTCCTCTTCCTCTGCCGAGACCACGACCACCTCCAGCTAACAAGAAATCCCCCCATCCAAAAAAAAATCATCATGAAAGCCGTCTCCACATTCCTCATGTCAATGTCCCAGCTGACCACAATTGTTACAGAAGGTCGGAAGTTTTTCATACTTTACTTGATACCAATCCTTTTGTTTCTCCTTTGTCATTGGTACAAATCTTGTGAGCTTCTTGTTTACATCTACCCGTACTTGAATTCTGACAAATTCACTCACATACCCAGCACGGAGTTTGATCTGCACTTCCTTGATCTCGCCCATATTCCTGCACATGCCCCAAATAACATGATCTTTCAACAGCATATCAGGTAATTTTAGGACCTGCGCCCAAACCATAATTTTATCTAAAACAATGGATCTAGGGTTCATGAACCCGCTTACCGCTTGACTCCTGAAGACCCATGGTCCTTGATGCATTGCCTTGTTCCAATCACCGAGACAAGCAAATTGGACAGTAAACAAGTTATCTTCAATCTTCCTCCACGCGACTTCCTTAGTCGGGTTCCAAGCTGATCGCATGTATGCGTATAGCACACTAGGGCTAAACCCCCGCTGAGTATGAACCTTTGCGATCGCTAGCCACTTTGCTTCCACCGTGAGATATTTCACCTCATCCTCCCATACGAAGCCAACATCCTCCTCTTCTTCCAAATTCAACCTACATAGCAGTTCCTCCACCGGTGCCCCAGAAAAGCCTTTAGAGCCCCCGTATCTTCTTCCATCTCTAGGATTTCTCCCGTTTTATTTGCCTAAACCTTCTCCATCTCCTTAGTGGGATCCTTCTCCGAAGCCATGGTTCAGAAATTTGATCGGGAAACGCAAAAAAAAACTCTCGACGGCGCTGCCGTCGGAGAACAGAGAAACCCTATGTTTTTCGCTAGGGGAAAGCCACGGGGCCACGTAGCATGAATGTTCGTATTTGCACTGTTATTTGTTATTTGTGTGGCATGTAAGTTGTAATTAGATTGCAGCTAAGTTTTTTCCAATTGAGTTGCAACTGAGTAAACCACTTGACCCCCTATATTGACTTATATTGACTGGAGGTTAAAGTCGTCGTGATTGTATTGAAACTAGGGTTTACAATGGTGCGTCGTTTGACAAAGATTCTAGTGCCCTCCTCGGTGGCTCCTCCTAGCCCTTATATAGTGGGCTAGGTCTCAGAGTCCAATCCTAGGTCGGTTAGATATTACCGGTTTACCCAATGTGGCTAATACTGTCTATTCTTATCTAGTTCTAGGCTTCGACTTCTCTTGGGCTTCGTAGGCCTTATGGACTCCTTCCTTGATCCACACTAGGGATAGTAATACGGAGTAGGCAATATGATACACCCATATCAGACGGTGATATGATTTATGCCACGTGCGCCCCAAAGGGTCGCGGCATCTCTCTACCGTGCACCATGCATGCAGCAGCGCCATTCTTTTTCCCTCAATCTAGACTATCCCGGTAGAAACGATGGAATCGGCCGTTCTCTTTGAGCCTGCCCTAGGATGCTTTAACACCCGCACAGCCCAAAGAATGATGCGAGTAACCAGTCAGACCAATTTCTTCCTCACCCAGCCTGACCCGACCGTCTGTAGGCTACCAAATGTTTCTTTAGTGTATCACTCGGTTGTTACATGTAGTGGCAGCAGGCATAACCCATGCTGGCTGTCAGGCTTGGGAAGCGGTTGTTAATATGTATAGATCGACTAGAGTAGCATCCGTGCGGGTAGGTACTATATATGTGAATACAACTTCGTATCTGAGAGAGAACGAGAGAGAGTGGGAGGCACACCTTCTCCCTTCGAGGAGGAACCAGGTGAAGTCGACATGATGGTGGCGGCGGTAACGTGGGTGAGCGGTGGCGGCGGTGGAGCTTCCCGTCGGCACAGCGCTAACCCTAGATCGGATTGGTATATCGGTGGGGCGTACGGCAACGTAGGTGAACCTCGTACTGCGAGCCGCTGGCCCCCACCTCTCTTTATAGAGCTAGCGATAGGGGCCCACCAACCATAACAGGTTGGGCACCCCCGATCAGGCCGCATGTCAAAAGGGCCCGGTGGGCCATTGGGCCCACTCGGGAGAGATCAATCTAACATTCTCCCCCTTGATCTCAACTTTACTTTTAACTTTATACTTTCACATTATTCGTTTCATTTTGGATCAGTCCATAGGGCATGTTTCATCGTCACAGTTCAATTGCCGATAGAATCAGACAGCCACAATACACTTCTCTGTTTTGAAACAAATTATTTTACTTTTGGGCGTCTTATGATCCAGGATAGGTAAGACTTTCCCTTAAACCCATGCCGCTACGTGTTCCTTGAACACGCTGGGTGGTAAGCCTTTCGTTAGCAGATCCGCAAGCATATCTTTTGTCCTTATATGCTCGAGATTTATAGTTTGATCCTGGACCTTGTGTTTCACAACATAATACTTAACCTCAATCGGTTTCGTGGCATTACTTGACTTGTTGTTGTGAGCATAAAATACTGTAGGCTCATTGTCGCAGTACATCTTTAGTGGTTTGTCAATACAATCTACCACTTTCAAGTCGGGTATAAATTTCTTTAACCATAATGCCTGCCCCGTGGCTTCATAACATGCTATCAATTCTGCATACATCGCGGATGATGCAACTATCGTCTGTTTGGAGCTTCTCCATGAAATAGCTCCCCCTGCGAGAGTGAATACATATCCCGATGTGGATTTTCTATCATCTTTATCGCCCGCAAAATCTGCATCTGAATAACCTCTTATTTCTAGGGAATCAGATCTTCCGTATGTTAGCATGTAGTTCTTTGTGCCTTTCACATAACGCAATGCCTTCTTTACCATTTTCCAGTGTTCGAAACCTGGATTTTCTTGATATCTACCGAGCACTCCGGTGATAAAAGCTAAGTCAGGGCGAGTGCACACTTGTGCATACTGTAGGCTTCCAATGGCCGAAACATATGGGACCGCTTTCATTTGATCGAGCTCGTATTGATTTTGGGGACTTTTACATTTCCCAAAACTATCGCCCTTGACTATAGGGGCAGGTGTGGCATTGCTCTTATGCATATTATACTTAGTTAGAATCTTTTCTAAATAAGCCTTTTGCGATAGTCCTAATACTCTATTCTTCCTATCTCGGTGAATTTCTATGCCCAAAACATATGATGCTTCACCAAGATCTTTCATATCAAAATTTGAGGACAAGAATTTCTTTGTCTCTTGCAGTAGACTAACATCACTGTTGGCAAGCAGAATATCATTCACATACAAGATTAGGAAAATATATTTCCCACTTTTAAACTTTGTATAAACGCAGTTGTCCTCAATATTTTCTTTAAATCCAAATCTCTTGATTGTCTCATTGAACTTTAGATACCACTGTCTGGAGGCTTGCTTTATGATACGTCTCCGACGTATCGATAATTTCTTATGTTCCATGCCACATTATTGATGATATCTACATGTTTTATGCATACTATATGTCGTATTTATGCATTTTCTGGAACTAACCTATTGACGAGATGCCGAAAGGCCAGTTGCTGTTTTCTGCTGTTTTTGGTTCCAGAAATCCTAGTAAGGAAATATTCTCGGAATCGGAGGAAATCAACGCCCAGCATCCTATTTTTCCACGAAGCTTCCAGAACACCCGAGAGCCGCCAGAGGAGGGCCCTATGGGCCCCAGACGATAGGGCGGCGCGGCCAGGGCCTGGGCCGCGCCCCCCTACTGTGTGGAGCCTCCGTCAGCCTTCCGACTCCGCCTCTTCGCCTATATAAAGGTCCCTGACCTAAAACTTCGAGATGGAAAAGCCACGGTACGAGAAACCTTCCAGAGCCGCCGCCATCGCGAAGCCAAGATCTGGGGTCAGGAGTCTCTGTTCCGGCACGCCGCCGGGACGGGGAAGTGCCCCCGGAAGGCTCCTCCATCGACACCACCGCCATCTTCATCAACGCTGCTCGCTCTCCCATGAGGAGGGAGTAGTTCTCCATCGAGGCTAAGGGCTGTACCGGTAGCTATGTGGTTAATCTCTCTCCTATGTGCTTCAATACAATAATCTCATGAGCTGCCTTACATGATTGAGATTCATATGATGATGCTTGTAATCTAGATGTCATTATGCTAGTCAAGTGGATTTTACTTATGTGATCTCCTGGAGACTCCTGGTCCCACGTGTGTAAAGGTGACAGGTGTGTGCACCGTGTGGGTCTCTTAGGCTATATTTCACGTAATACTTATTCACCGTTATGAATGGCATAGTGAAGTGCTTATTTATATCTCTTTATGATTGCAATGTGTTTTGTATCACAATTTATCCGTGTGCTACTCTAGTGATGTTATTAAAGTAGTTTATTCCTCCCTGCACGTTGTAATGGTGACAGCAGTGTGCATCGTGTAGTACTTGGCGTAGGCTATGATTGTGATCTCTTGTAGATTATGAAGTTAACTATTGCTATGATAGTATTGATGTGATCTATTCCTCCTTTCGTAGTGTGAAGGTGACAGTAGTGCATGCTATGTTAGTACTTGGTTTGGTTATGTTGATCTCGTTATGCACTCTAAGGTTATTTAAATATGAACATTGAATATTGTGGAGCTTGTTAACTCCGGCATTGAGGGTTCGTGTAATCCTACACAGCTAGTGGTGTTCATCATCCAACAAGAGGGTGTAGAGTCCGATACGTCTCCAACGTATCTATAATTTCGATGTTCCATGCTTGTTTTATGACAATA
>NC_061513.1:224049291-224122647 GCF_022539505.1 Lolium rigidum | reverse complement strand
TGGTGAAGTAGAAGTATAACCATAGCCATTATGGAAGAGGGGATGCAAGGATGATCACTTTGGATACTATATTCATAGTGGTTTTCTTGTAAAATAAACCCTGAAGGAAGGAAGATGACCTATGAAACCATAGAAGATATAAGAAGACCACAGCTGGTGTAAGAAGACCGCAATTGGTATACTGCGAGATAAAGTAGAAGATGTCCAGATCAATTGATCAAAACCTATAATAGAGTACACTTTTAGATAACAAATAGCCACAGTAGTCCATAATTGGATTATTCGTACCAAGAAGTTGTGAACAAATAAAAGTTTGTCAGCCAAATAACAATGACCTATAATCATTTAGGCGAAGGATTCACATTGGATGTCCACAATTGAGTGGATACATGATACATCTCCGACGTATCGATAATTTCTTATGTTCCATGCCACATTATTGATGATATCTACATGTTTTATGCATACTTTATGTCATTATTATGCGTTTTCCGGAACTAACCTATTGACGAGATGCCGAAGGGCCGGTTCCTCGTTTTCGCCGTTTTTGGTTCCGAAATCCTAGTAAGGAAATATTCTCGGAATCGGACGAACAACGCCCAACATCCTATTTTTCCACGAAGCTTCTAGAACACCCGAGAGTCGCCAGAGGGGGGCCACTAGGCCCCCAGATGACAGGCCGGCGCGGCCAAGGGGGGCCCGCGCCCCCCTAGTGTGTCACCGCCTCGTCGCCCTTCCGACTCCGCCTCTTCGCCTATATAAAGGTCCCTGACCTAAAAACCACGACACTTTCGACAAAACCAGAGAAAACCTTCCAGAGCCGCCGCCATCGCGAAGCCAAGATCTGGGGGACAGGAGTCCTCGTTCGCGCACGCCGCCGGGACGGGGAAGTGCCCCCGCAAGGCTCCTCCATCGACACCACCGCCATCTCCATCAACGCTGCCGTCTCCCATGAGGAGGAGTAGTTCTCCATCGAGGCTCGGGGCTCACACGGTAGCTATGTGGTTCATCTCTCTCCTATGTACTTCAATACAATAATCTCATGAGCTGCCTTACATGATTGAGATTCATATGATGATGCTTGTAATCTAGATGTCATTATGCTAGTCAAGTGGGTTTTACTTATGTGATCTTCGGAGACTCCTTGTCCCACGTGTGTAAAGGTGACAAGAGTGTGCACCGTGTGGGTCTCTTAGGCTATATTTCACGAGTATACTTATTCACCGTTATGAATGGCATAGTGAAGTGCTTATTTATATCTCTTTATGATTGCAATGTGTTTTGTATCACAATTTATCCGTGTGCTACTCTAGTGATGTTATTAAAGTAGTTTATTCCTCCCGCACGCGTGTAATGGTGACAAGGTGTGCATCGTATAGTACTTGGCGTGGGCTATGATTGTGACTTCTTGCTTTGTGGTTGCGGTGGTTGCTTGAGAGGGATATCTTTGACCTCTTCCTCCCTGAGATCGATAAACCTTGGGTGATCCACTTAAGGGAAACTTGCCGCTGTTCTACAAACCTCCGCTCTTGGAGGCCCAACATCTGTCTACAAGAATAGAAGCTCCCGTAGACATCGGAGTCTAGCATCTATCTATTTATTACGTTATGTGATCAATGTTGAGAGTGTCCACTAGTGAAAGTATGATCCCTAGGCCTTGTTCCTAAATATCGCTATCGCTGTTTGTTTACTCGTTTTATCGCATCAATACTTCCCGCAATATTACCACCATCAACCACACACCAGTCCGGACAGCAAAGCACTTTTCTCGGTGCCGTTTCTATCGCTCGCATTTATTCATACCACCTGTATTTCACTATCTCTTCGCCGAACTAGTGCACCTATTAGGTGTGTTGGGGACACAAGAGACTTCTTGCTTTGTGGTTGCAGGGTTGCATGAGAGGGATATCTTTGACCTCTTCCTCCCTGAGTTCGATAAACCTTGGGTGATCCACTTAAGGGAAACTTGCTGCTGTTCTACAAACATCCGCTCTTGGAGGCCCAACACTGTCTACAAGAATAGAAGCACCCGTAGACATCAAGCACTTTTCCGGCGCCGTTGCTGGGGGAAAGGTAAAAGGCACTCATACTCCGGTCCCGGGTAAAGTACTTTTCTCGGCGCCGTTGTGTGTGTGCTCGAAGCTATTTCCTTTAGATCCTGCAATTGCATCTTTTTGTTTCTTGTTTACACTAGTTAGGCATAATGGAAAACAACAAAAATATGAGAGATCTTTATGAACTTTATCTTGAATTAGGACATGATGTGTTTGAAGAGAGAATTAAAAAACCCATGGAACTTTATATGCATGCTAATGGGAATGTGATTGATATGAATGTTTTGAACACTATTGTTGCTAATGCTATGGAAAATTCTAAGCTTGGGGAGGTCGGTTTTGATGAAAATGATCTCTTTAGCCCTCCGGGTATTGAGGAGAAAGTTTATGTTGATTACGATATGCCTCCCATATATGATGATTATAATGATAGTGGTCTTTTGGTGCCACCTACTATGGAGAGTAAATTTTATTATGTTTATACTATGCCCTCCTACACTTGATGAGAATAATAATGATAGCTACTTTGTTGAATTTGCTCCCACTACAATTAATAAGAATGACTATGCTTATGTTGGGAGTAGTAATAATTTTATGCATGAGACTCATGATAAGAATGCTTTATGTGATAGTTATATTGTTGAGTTTGCTCATGTTGCTACTGAAAGTTATTATGAGAGAGGAAAATATGGTTGTAGAAATTTTCATGTTACTAAAACACCTCTCTATGTGCTGAAATTTTTGAAGCTACACTTGTTCTATCTTCCTATGCTTGTTACTTTTTTCTTCATGAACTTGTTTATTTACAAAACTCCTATGCATAGGAAGCATGTTAGACTTAAATTTGTTTTGAATTTTTCTCTTGATGCTCTCTTTTGCTTCAACTACTATTTCTTGCGAGTGCATCATTAAAACTGCTGAGCCCATTTTAATGGCTATAAAGAAAGAACTTCTTGGGAGATAACCCATGTGTTTATTTTGTTACAATACTTTTATTTTGTATTTGTGTCTTGGAAGTTGTTACTACTGTAGCAACCTCTCCTTATCTTAATTTTGTTGCATTGTTGTGCCAAGTAAAGTCTTTGATAGTAAGGTTCATACTAGATTTGGATTACTGCGCAGAAACAGATTTCTTGTTGTCACGAATCTGGGCCTAATTCTCTGTAGGTAACTCACAAAATTATGCCAATTTACGTGAGTGATCCTCAGATATGTACGCAAGTTTCATTAAATTTGAGCATTTTCATTTGAGCAAGTCTGGTGCCTCAATAAAATTCGTCTTTACGAACTGTTCTGTTTTGACAGATTCTGCCTTTTATTTCGCATTGCCTGTTTTGATATGCTTGATGGATTTTTCTATTCCATTGACTTTCAGTAGCTTTGTGCAATGTCCAGAAGTGTTAAGAATGATTATGTCACCTCTGAACATGTAAATTTTAATTGTGCACTAACCCTCTAATGAGTTGTTTTGAGTTTGGTGTGGAGGAAGTTTTCAAGGATCAAGAGAGGGAGATGATACGATATGATCAAGGAGAGTGAAAGATCTAAGCTTGGGGATGCCCCGGTGGTTCACCCCTGCATATTTTAAGAAGACTCAAGTGTCTAAGCTTGGGGATGCCCAAGGCATCCCCTTCTTCATCGACAACATTATCGGGTTCCTCCTCCGAAACTATATTTTTATTCCATCACATCTTATGTACTTTACTTGGAGCGTCCGTGTGCTTTTATTTTCGTTTTGTTATTTTCATTCTCTGAATAAATTCATGCTTGTGTGGGAGAGAGACACGCTCCGTCTGTTGCATATGGACAAATATGTCCTTAGGCTTTACTCATAGTATTCATGGCGAAGGTTGAATCTTCTTCGTTAAATTGTTATATGGTTGGAATCGGGAAATGCTACGTATAGTAATTCTAAAATGTCTTGAATAATTTGATACTTGGCAATTGTTGTGCTCATGTTTAAGCTCTTGCATCATATACTTTGCACCCATTAATGAAGAAATACATAGAGCTTGCTAAAATTTGGTTTGCATAATTGGTCTCTCTAAAGTCTAGATAATTTCTAGTATTGAGTTTGAACAACAAGGAAGACGGTGTAGAGTCTTATAATGTTTACAATATGTCTTTTATGTGAGTTTTGCTGCACCGGTTCATCCTTGTGTTTGTTTCAAATAACCTTGCTAGCCTAAGCCTTGTATCGAGAGGGAATACTTCTCATGCATCCAAAATCCTTGAGCCAACCACTATGCCATTTGTGTCCACTATACCTACCTACTACATGGTATTTCTCCGCCATTCCAAAGTAAATTGCTTGAGTGCTACCTTTAAATAATTCAAAATTTATCACCTCTGATTTGTGTCAATGTTTTATAGCTCATGAGGAAGTATGTGGTGTTTATCTTTCATTCTTGTTGGGCAACTTTCACCAATGGACTAGTGGCTTCATCCGCTTATCCAATAATTTTGCATAAAGAGCCGGCAATGGGATTCCTAGCCCCAAATTAATTAACCTAAATAGACACTCCTCCATGGTATGTGATTGTTGGACGGCACCCGAAGGATTCGGTTAGCCATGGCTTGAGAAAGCAAAGGTGGGGAGGAGTGTCATCATAATAAAACTAAAATAAAAAGGCACTCCTTCATGGTATGAGATTGTTGGCAAGCACCGAGGATTCGGTTAGCCATGGTTTGTGAAAGAAAGGTTGGAAGGGGTGCCACCCAAAAATAAAATTAATTCATGGGAGCCGCTCTTTGAAGGTTTGTCTGGCAAGGGGGTTAGAGTGCCCACTACCATTCGTTGACAACAACAAACACCTCTCAAAATTTTACTTTTATGCTCTCTTTATGTTTTCAAAACCAAAGCTCTAGCACAAATATAGAAATCAATGCTTTTCCTCTACGAAGGACCATTCTTTTACTTTTATGATTGAGTCAGTTCACCTATCTCTCTCCACCTCAAGAAGCAAACACTTGTGTGAACTGTGCATTGATTCCTACATACTTGCATATTGCACTTGTTATATTACTTTACATTGACAATATCCATGAGATATACATGTTATAAGTTGAAAGCAACCGCTGAAACTTAATCTTCCTTTGTGTTGCTTCAATACCTTTACTTTGATTTATTGCTTTATGAGTTAACTCTTATGCAAGACTTATTGATGCTTGTCTTGAAAGTACTATTCATGAAAAGTCTTTGCTTTATGATTCATTTGTTTACTCATGTCATTACCATTGTTTTGATCGCTGCATTCATTACATATGCTTACAATAGTATGATCAAGGTTATGATGGCATGTCACTCCAGAAATTATCTTTGTTATCGTTTACCTGCTCGGGACGAGCAGGAACTAAGCTTGGGGATGCTGATACGTCTCCGATGTATCGATAATTTGTTATGTTCCATGCCACATTATTGATGATATTTACATGTTTTATGCATACTTTATGTCGTATTTATGCATTTTCTGGAACTAACCTATTGACGAGATGCCGAAAGGCCAGTTGCTGTTTTCTGCTGTTTTTGGTTCCAGAAATCCTAGTAAGGAAATATTCTCGGAATCGGACGAAATCAACGCCCAGCATCCTATTTTTCCACGAAGCTTCCGTAACACCCGAGAGCCGCCAGAGGAGGGCCCTGTGGGCCCCAGACGACAGGGCGGCGTGGCCAGGGCCTGGGCCGCGCCCCCCTACTGTGTGGAGCCTCCGTCAGCCTTCCGACTCCGCCTGTTCGCCTATATAAAGGTCCCTGACCTAAAACTTCGAGATGGAAAAGCCACGGTACGAGAAACCTTCCAGAGCCGCCGCCATCGCGAAGCCAAGATCTGGGGGACAGGAGTCTCTCGTTCCCGCACGCCGCCGGACGGGGAAGTGCCCCCGGAAGGCTCCTCCATCGACACCACCGCCATCTTCATCAACGCTGTTGTCTCCCATGAGAGGGAGTAGTTCTCCATCGAGGCTAAGGGCTGTACCGGTAGCTATGTGGTTAATCTCTCTCCTATGTGCTTCAATACAATAATCTCATGAGCTGCCTTACATGATTGAGATTCATATGATGATGCTTGTAATCTAGATGTCATTATGCTAGTCAAGTGGATTTTACTTATGTGATCTCCGGAGACTCCTTGTCCCACGTGTGTAAAGGTGACAACGGTGTGCACCGTGTGGGTCTCTTAGGCTATATTTCACAGAATACTTATTCACCGTTATGAATGGCATAGTGAAGTGCTTATTTATATCTCTTTATGATTGCAATGTGTTTTGTATCACAATTTATCTCGTGTGCTACTCTAGTGATGTTATTAAAGTAGTTTATTCCTCCCGCACGGTGTAATGGTGACAAGTGTGTGCATCGTGTAGTACTTGGCGTAGGCTATGATTGTGATCTCTTGTAGATTATGAAGTTAACTATTGCTATGATAGTATTGATGTGATCTATTCCTCCTTTCGTAGTGTGAAGGTGACAAGGTGCATGCTATGTTAGTACTTGGTTTGGTTATGTTGATCTCGTTATGCACTCTAAGGTTATTTAAATATGAACATTGAATATTGTGGAGCTTGTTAACTCCGGCATTGAGGGTTCGTGTAATCCTACACAGTTAGTGGTGTTCATCATCCAACAAGAGGGTGTAGAGTCTAGCATCTATCTAGTTATTCTGTTATGTGATCATTGTTGAGAGTGTCCACTAGTGAAAGTATGATCCCTAGGCCTTGTTCCTAAATACCGCTATCGTTGTTTGTTTACTCGTTTTACCGCATCAATACTTCCCGCAATATTACCACCATCAACCACACACCAGTCCCGGACAAAGCAAAGCACTTTTCCGGTGCCGTTGCTATCGCTCGCATTTATTCATACCACCCGTATTTCACTATCTCTTCGCCGAACTAGTGCACCTATTAGGTGTGTTGGGGACACAAGAGACTTCTTGCTTTGTGGTTGCAGGGTTGCATGAGAGGGATATCTTTGACCTCTTCCACCCTGAGTTCGATAAACCTTGGGTGATCCACTTAAGGGAAACTTGCTGCTGTTCTACAAACCTCTGCTCTTGGAGGCCCAACACTGTCTACAAGAATAGAAGCACCCGTAGACATCACTTTAATCCATCAATGGATTTCTTTAGGCGGCATCCCATTTGTTCCTTGCCCTCCATGATAAAACCCTTGGGTTGTTTCATGTAGACATTTTCTTCTAAATCCCTGTTTAGAAATTATGTCTTTACATCCATTTGATGCAACTCTAAATCAAAATGTGCAACTAGTGCCATTATGATTCTGAAGGAATCCTTACATGAGACTGGAGAAAATGTCTCACTGTAATCTATCCCTTCTCTCTGCGTAAATTCTTTTGCCACAAGTCGTGCTTTGTAATTTTCTACATTCCCATTGGAGTCATATTTTATTTTGTAGACCCACTTGCAGCCCACTGTTTTGGCTCCTTTAGGAATATTTTCTAAGTCCCAAACATTGTTGGCACTCATCGATCTCATTTCGTCTTCCATGGCCTCCACCCACTTTGATGAATCTGGGCTTCTCATGGGTTCTTCATATGAAGTGGGATCACCTTACATATGAACTGTTTCTGTGTTGTAAAGTTTGTAATCAGTCGAAATGGCTGATTTTCTAGCTCTTGTAGACCTTCTAGGGGCCTCATTCTCTGGAGCATTCTGTTCCTCAACTTGTGGCTCAGCTTCTGGAGGTGGCTGTTGTTGCTCCCTTTCATGCTCAACAAATGGTTCATTCGGCTCGTGATGGACAGGTTCCGAATTTTCACTCATCGTTATCATGGGTGGAGTCACAACAGGCGCTTGCACCACAATCGCAGGGATTATCGGTGCAAGTGCACATGGTAGCGCAAAAAATGTCTCTTGAGTCATCGGATTAGGTGCATGCACCCTATTCTCCTCAAGATCAATTTTCCGAGCTACCATGTTCCCCCTTATCATTTTGTCCTCTAAGAAGATAGCATGTCTCGTTTCCACAAACTTTGTGTATTTCTCTGGACAGTAGAAATGATAACCTTTTGACTTTTTAGGATATAAAATGGCAGCTGACTGCTTTGGTAGCTAACTTTGCGATATTTGAATTAAATACTTTGGCCTCAACAAGGCTCCCCCACACTTTCAGGTGGTTTAGAGAAGGCACTCTCCCTGTCCATAGCTCATACGGTGTTTTGGGCACCGATTTGCTTGGTACTCTGTTTAGAATGTGAATGTCGATTTTTAACGCCTCAATCCACAATCCCAATGGTAGGGTGGAATAGCTCATCATTCTAGTGTTGTGGTGCTTCGATTTGCATCCGTTTTAATTTGCTTTACAAATTTTCCTTTAATGCATCGATGCATTGTTCTATGTCTGAGAATTCTAATGGAGGAAGAATATCATTTTTAACGAATCTTTCTATCCCCCCCCCCTCGAAATATGGCCTAAGAGACAGTGCCATAATTTCGATGATTCATCAGTTCTTTTTCTTTTCTTTTGTTCTTTTTCCGACGCAGATATTTGCTCATTCACTTTACACACATACAATACTTTTTCACGCAAGGACAATAAATAAAGCTCATCATGGAGTAAAGCAACCCAACATAAGTATTACTACACCATATTGCACATTTTCCATTTCCAAAATAACACTGATAATTGTCTTTATCCAAACGTGATACACTAAGAAGTTGTTTGGAAGCCAGGTTTTCATTTCATTTGTAGCATTTTGAAATGAATACATGTATTCATTTCATTTACATTGTAATTCCAGAAATGAACACTTGTTTGGTTGCCACATGAATTGTAAATGACAGTAGAATTCAATATTGAATTTGTTTGGTTGCCACAGGAATTGTGAATGACAGGTTTCAGCTCTGAATTATGATTACACATGGCATCATTTTGCTGGATTTCCTAAATGAAATGATGACCCAATTCTGTGGCAACCAAACAACCCACCTATGGAATTTTAAAATGAATTCCAGGATTCCAGGCTCAAATGATGGATACCAAACGACCTCTAATCAAATTTCTATTTAAAGAAGGAACAAATAAGACATCTTTAAGCAGAATAGTCAAGCCATCAGCTAACTCCAAGAAGACTTCGCCAACAGCTTCAACTTCTGCTTGAATTCCATTCGCGACTTCAACACATCCTTCGCTTCTTTTCGTAGTCCGCGTCGAATGGAATCCCTGTAAAGAATTTGCAACATGAATAGTTGCACCAAGTAGATTTTGAAAAATTGTGTATACATGGATTCATTTACAAAGGAAACTAAATTGTTACCTCTCTTTGCCATTAGTTTTTTCAGCCAATCAGGGCAGTCTTTCTTGTAGTGCCCCGTCTTTTGATAGTGAAGACACTAATCTTTGTTCACTGGCATTGGCCTGTGCTGGAACTTCCGATGATGTTGCATTGGAGATTTTTCATATGACTTTGAAGGAGAGCCATTGTTGCTTTGTGTGAAGGGCCTTTTCTTATTGTCCTTCACATAATTTAGAGAACCTCCATTCTGTGCCTTGAGTCTATCTTCCTCTTCCACATACATGGCAATGGTCTTTTCAATATCCCATTTTCCAGGGTTCATGTTGTAATCTCCACTACTTATAAAAGCACCAACATGGCAGGAACATTACATCTCAGCCTTCAATTACATTAGATCTAACGATTCAGCACTCTCCAATGACATTGCACAACGTCCATGTTTTCCAAAACGGCATTACATCTCAGCCTTCCCACTAATCATGTCCACTAATTGAGGCAATTATTGCTCCAGGATTATACACGTATTATAGACAGTTTCCTAATAATCACATGCACTAATTGCTCAAAGGCATTACACGTATGATACGAATTTTTCAGATCCACTGTCTTATAAATTGCTTCGTCAATCACCATCACCACACCTGAAAGTATACTGCATGGCTGACTACGCCGCACTGGCGCCGTCGCCTCCCTCCTCACTCTCGAGTCCATCTTTCATGCGCCGCCGCCTCAAGCCGGCGTACTCCAGACGCCACAACTCTTCACCCTCGTGACCGTCCACTGCCTCGGGAGGCTGAAAAGTCGCCGGTGGGCCCTATCGCAAAATACAACTTCGAGTTAACCGGTAAGTCTCGGTTGCCTCTTTTCTCTAACTAGTACAAATGCCCGTGCGTTGCCACGGGGCAACAAAACATAAAATAAGTCAACATTTTATTGAAATGTTTGTTTGTTTTCATGGCCCTTTCAATTCTTTTCTTGCCACCCATGTTTAAACATGATACACATGAACATTTACGTCCGTAGAAAAATATAAGCAAAAAATATTCAAAACAACATTATTTCACTAAAATATAGTTTAATAAGAATCTACAATTTAATATCATATGCATCAAAGAAACAACCCAACAATTATCTAATATATCATTTTATGGATAACATAACACATGTGTGCTTCCAATTTTTCGAAATATATTCAGTAAAACAATATAGTTATTAGGCTGAGGGTAAACGTTTATCTCCAAAAAATGAGGATATTAGAGATCTTAATGTCATTGGCAGTATGAAAAAAAGTCAAACCAGTATCCTTTTCAGTCCATAGCCCATATGCAGATTAAAGCCCATCTCAACCAGCTGAAGAGAACCGTCTCAAAAAAAAAAACTCTCACACTATTCCCCCATTCCCTTGCCGACCATCTCTTCTTCTCTTCACCGTCTAACCACCGCCGGTGTCCACTCCCCTCCCTCCCCGCGGCTAGCCTCGATGACCCGCTCTTCTCCGCCGGTCTCATCAACCCCGCGACCCAGCGCAGGTCGTAGTCCGGTGGGAGATCGCGGCCGCTGGTGCTGGTCGCGCAGGTCGCCGATTTGTGAGGTCTCGGCCACCGGCGCTGGTCGCTCACGCCACCAATCTGCTAGGTCGTGGCCGCCGGCGCTGGTTGTGGCCGCCTTCGATCTGCGAGGCCATGACCTTCGGTGCCCCGCTAGTGATTCGAGCACTCAATTGGCTAGTCACCCTTGTTGCGGGCGCTCCCGGTCTGCAAGGTCGCGGCTGCCGACTCTCGTCGCTCCCGGTCTGCAAGGCACTACGCAAGCACATTTTTCATCTCATCAAGGATAGGATGTGGCTGCAGCAGCAAAGATCAAAAGTACACCCAGGCGCGCTTTTGCGCCATCCCACGCGCCAAACCTGCCACGCCGATTACCGCGCGCGTTATAGAACGCCGCGCACGCACTCAACCGCTCGGAACATTCACTGCGTGTCGCTTCGCCGCCCTCCACCTCGCTGCACGTCACCCTCTCCGCGCACCACGTCGCTCGCGCCGCCACTCCGCCTCCACGCCGACGAGATGCAGCCCCGCCGCCGCTTGAGCTCTGGCTACCGCGGCGTCTACGCGCGGCCGAGCGACACGTTCTACGTCAAGATCCGCAGCGGCGACGAGCGCATCGGGCTTGGGACCTTCGAGACGACGCACGAGGCGGCGCGCGCGTACGACTCCGTCGCCTGGCGTCTCGGCCGCTCCCGGCGGTCGATAAATTTCGACGACGTGTGGACATGGCAACAGGCGGAAGCGCTTGCGCCGCCGCCACCGGCCATCACGCGCGAGGCGAGGCAGGGCAGCCTGTTAGAGATGCTTTTAGGCATGTATGTGTTGTTGGCCTAGCGTTTTCTTGTTTCTAGACTCTTGTGTTGTTATAGTTGCTATATTAATATATATATTAATATAGCCGGGTCGAAGCATGTTTCCATATTAGTTACACACATTTTCTCGGGCTTTTAAAGCATGATACAGAAAACCCAAAAAAAAAGGCACAGGCAGAGATAGGGAGAAATGCGTTGACTTCTTTGTTCCGCTCACTCATTTCCGGCTTTCCCTTTCTTCTCCCTGGCTTCGATCCGTCCCCCAACCACTTCTCCGACGGGCCACGGCCGCGCTCGCCGTATTCTCTCCCCAGCCACCATGGACTTGCCCCGCCGCCTAATCTTCAGCGCTCCCGATCCCTCGCCGTCATGCTCTGCTCTTCTCCCGCGCTCGCTGATCCGGTGGAGGCAAGGTCCACCGCTCCGGCGCTCGATTGGTCGCGCCAGCCTCTTCTCCTCCACCCCCATAATCCTCGGCGCCGTCAAATACTCCGCCTTGATCTCCCCCATCATGCAAGATCTTCTACGTCGCCCACCATGCCGGCGTTGCGCTGGCCGGGCCTGTCTCCCACAGCCTCACTCCGTCGTATTTTCTCCTCGGCTGCAACTGCGTCGGAGCAAGATGAGCTCCATCGCCTCCGGCTCCATGTCCCGCCGCCGCCCGCCTTCTCGTTTGTTTGACTCGCCGCTGAGGCCTCCTTCCGGCGAGAGGTCGATCTGCCGTTCCGAGGTGAGCAACTCGACTTTGTCGGAAACTAATGATGCTCGTGATTTTCTAACTAATTGGTGCTCTCTGCTTGCGACATCTCTGATGTGCCTGTAGATGCTATTTCTAAGTCTATTACTCTTGAGGTGATTGCCAAAATAATGCAAGACAGAGGTTCAAGATTACAGGTAGTAACGTCAGTAATCGCATGTTTTTTTCTGCTAGGGCCATCAGTTTAGATTGGATGTAATCTTGCATATCTGACCGATCATGGTTGTCTATATTACTAATAGGCAGTTCCTGCCAGGACCTACCGAAGGAAATGATGAGCAATCAAATAACTCCAGGTATTGTGAGTACTGTCATAAGCACTGGAAAAAATATTCTATTTTTTGTAATGATGAGAGCAATGGTGTTCCATTTTTCTGTCTTGAATTCATCTGAAACTGACACAGAATTTTTTTAAAAAGGCTTAATTCTCTGTGACAAAGAGAGGATGAAAGGACCTCAAGGAGTATGCTTAGATGTACTGGTCGGCATATTACCCTGTCTTGAAAAAGAGATGGAGGAAATTGTCCTTCATAAAACTTTCAAGTTGGCTGAGAAGGTTGAATCCATAATGGAAGAACCAGAACCTTTCCTTTCACGGGTATATTCTTCTATCCAATTCTTTTGTAACATTTAGCATCTTTTGACAAACTTCTGAAATTTCTGTGAACCCAATGCATTTTACTCAATACTGCTAAAGTGCTAAATCGGATTTCATGGTTTCAAATTCAAATGGCTCCCATCTAATGAAGTTCTATGAAGCATGTCGGCACTCCGAAGTCTTTCAATGAGAGCATCTTTTGGGTTTACTAAATGAGAGCATCTGGAGATACTATTTGGGTCGAGTTGAATTACTCAGTGATTTGATCCACGTAATTTTTGGGTTTATTAAATGAGATGCTTTATTACAAATATTTTATTTTATTTAAATTTGTCTATTATTGTATGCCAGTTTTTGCTTAGTATAAAATGTTGTAGGTTATTTATGCCTATTGTCTTAGTCCACGTATTGGCTATTTTTGCCTTATAAGCTTTACCAGTTTTGCTCACATGTGTTTGCTAGAAGCTTCAAGTTTTATTGATGCATGTTTTCCTTTTATAATGTGTTGCAGGGATAAAAAAGATTATAAGCCAAATCCCCTACTTGACCGTGTTATAGATGTCCTTTTTTATTCTTCACGCTGAACACAAAATGAACTGCTCTACAGCTTCAGGTCTTAAATTATCCGCGCAACACATTTTTTATGTAGGAGTAAATTGGTGCCTAATTAGAAATTTTTATGTAGTGGTGTCGATGTGTTCACTGCTCTTTCTGGTGCTGTTGGAGCTCTATATGGTACACTGCATGGTGGCGCAAATGAGGTAAACTTTATTGAGCTTCCTCCTTGTTGATTCATTTAAGCGATACATTATTCAGGATCTATTAGTCTTTATTGTTTAGGAGAATAGGAACCCATCTCATGTACTCACTGCCTTCCGAGACGTAGGGTTTTATAGAAACCCATTTTCATTGGTGAAAAAGATGTCCGCTTGCCGTACTTCCGCACCAAGGCCATAGCACCCATGTAGCGACGCCTCTTGTCACGTGGACCACCGATAAATGTTGCCGACAACATTGTACGCTTTCCAATAGCATCGACACTACCCTGAACATCTGTTGAGCTCACCTGTGAACATGTGGTAGTCATAGAGTTAAAAAAAATACTAAAGATAGTCATCAAGATGATGATTGCCTTGACATGCATTAACATCATTTTTGAACGGTATCATAGAGTTAAAAAATAAAAAAAGAGCTTAAGCAAGATGATGAATTGCCTTACCTGAGTGCTGTCTCCTGATTCACTCTCTTTCTTATCATTTTCCACAATCTCTCCCATCTGAATATCAATTGAACACATATGTGAAAGGTAGTCATGGAGTTAAAAAATAATAAGATAGTTAGGAACGTGATGAATTAGTTTGTGCATAGTTTAATTTATACTGTTGTATTTCTTCTCTAATTCTTAATAACACATATATACCTTTATATCTGAAACAGTCACCTGATTTTGGGTGAAAATTAGCACACTTAATCTGTGTTTCACAAGTGATTTAAAACTTGTATATGTGATAAGATGGTGATGATAAGGTCAATTTTGAGCTATTGGGCTGCAGTTAGTTAGCACCTTGATTAGTATGTTAACACGCTAGAGTTTTCAGACATCTTATGTACTATTACTGTATAAATTCAGAGCTTCAATACAGTAGAGCATTGGGTGCTTGGTAGCACCCCAGAGCAAGTGGTACACTACTCTCCTCCACTCCATTATCTATGACATTTTTTTAAATGGTAAGAAGAATGGTAAGAGGGAATACATGTCTAGCTCTTTCTGAAAGGTATTTCATTTTTCCAATACAAATTTAGCAGGTTTCAGATTTTGTGTCTACTAAACACTCCCTTTTTGTGCTTGAATTATTATACAGACACCACATAATGTCTTGTTCGAAGACAACTAATGAAATAAATGTGTGGACTAAACTGTATTTCGTTGGGACCATCCACTGGGATTTTAGACCAGACCACACAGTTAATTGCATGTCAATGCAGTAATATTGGGTGAAAGACAGTGCTTGAAAACAAAAGTATTTTAATTAAAAAAACCTGGACTCAGAGAAAGAAGTACATGTGTTTTGGAATCCTTAACATGTAATTGCAATCTGCCAATCTATACGTAAATTTATGTGTCTATTTGACGATGGTTCATTCCAAAATTATTCTTAGTTTAAGTTGCCTTTTGTGTGCAGGTTATAGCACGAAATCAGCTGAAGTGGATCAAAGTGTACTTTTTGTGTGAGTTGTTCCGTAGGGAAAGCGGTGTTCTCCTCGACAACAACATCAACAGGTGGTTTTTACAGTTGAGTGTTTGATTGAAGTTTTTTACTTATTTTGATTTAGCTGGGCGAGTCATCGGCCGGAGAACACATGACCCAGTTTTTACAAGCAAACTCCCTTTCAATCTGAGAACAAAGGTGAATAGCAAAATCTTTGGTTGTTATTATGTTTGTTAGTCTGCAAGTTAGTAGTAGTATATTAAGTAGTCAAAATGGTCTATTTCTTTGGTTGTTGCATGGATCTTTTGGCGATAAGAAAAGAAGACATGCCTTTTGTCGATAAGAAAATAAGACATGCCAAAGAAGATCAGTTTATTCAAATAGTACAGGAGGTGCTTATTGATGATGAAACTATTTTGCTATTTCTCGCTTTCAATAAGCTATTTTAGTGTGATGGATGCAAAGAATAAAAGTTACGATCTTTCTTTAGAAAAATAGTTTGCAAAAATTTGTTAGTTTTAGATAAAGTGTTACTATCAGTAAGCATTGTTACACTACAAATGCTTTGTTTGTTCTTCAGAAATAATTTGTACTTCTAGCTGCATATATTCACTTTCGTTCTTCAAAATGAGTATATGATAGGCAGGATGGTAGTTAGCTATATTTGTATTTCCAGTAGCACAATACAAGAGTAAGCTGACTTCTATGTAGTTAGCTATATTTGTATCTCTCAGAATATTTTACCAAGGACATATTGTGTTAAGGAATGTTTCCAGTAGCACAATTTCTGTATTTTGTTCATATTTGTTTGGGCGGTTCAAAATTTCTGGGCAGCAACTTGATATGTCATTTTACCATTTCAGAAGTGCTCAGATTTGGATATAATTTGAACAGTAGGCTGATATTAGTATGTTTGTTTTTCTGTTCTTTCCCCAGATTTCTCTTCCCAGGATCTTCCCTTGAAGGCGATGCCGCCAAGGAAGCGGGGGAAAAAGGGGGTTACCACCCCCACCAAGCAGCAGCAACTGCCACCGCCCGACCCGCCTGGACCTACGCTCCCATGCAGGAGAAGCTGCGGTGGCTTGCTGACCAAGAGAGTAAGCGTCTCAGAGCCCTAACTCCTTACCGATATGCTTTGCTTTTTATTCTTTTTTTACTGATTTTGATTTAATGCTTGATTTCAAACGTCAGCTGGGATTCCTCATCTGAAGTGGTTTGGAGTGGACGGGGAGTACAATGTCATGGTCATTGATCTTCTTGGTCCAAGTCTGGAAGACTTATTTAAGTATTGCAACAGAAAATTCACTCTTAAAACAGTACTTATGCTTGCTGATCAGATGGTAAGTTTTTCTTACTGTATCATAGCATTTTGGCTGTTAATATTGGCCCACCTATTTGACATAATACCAACGGGAGTATCTATCTGCAAACTCAAATCTTATGTGTAATTGTTTTGTCATTTTTACGGCCAAATTAATGCATTCAAATATTTTTTATACAGATTGCTAGGGTAGAGTACATGCACTTGAGGGGCTTTCTTCATCGTGATATAAAGCCGGATAACTTTCTTATGGGTTTAGGCCATAGAGCAAGCCAGGTTGGTGCCATTCTTGCACATTTTTATTTGCCCGACTTGATTTATCAATTTTGTTTCCTTTGTATTTGCATAATTCGTAGTGGCATTATACTATTTATAGTTTTTGACCTGGTCCGTGATACGCTAAAGACAAGTTCTATCATCTGGTAGCTTGGCACTTCAAACAGGGTAGAAGCCAGGGTTGGGCAAACTTGTGGCTAGTCCAGCCTAATCATATACTCTACTGGGCATTGGGCTTAGCCAAAAAAATCACAAGCTTGCCCCAGTCTGGCTCTAGTCCTGGGCCTGGGTGAAAGCCTAGCTGCCCCAGGTCTGTTTCCACCCCTGAATTCAAACCCCTCAAATTATAATTAGGAGAGGCTAAATGGTATCACAACAGAAATTCACTGGGTTATAGATGGTCCTGTACATGATCTTTTCTTGCTTTTTAGTTAAGCAAGAGATTCATCTCAAAACTGTTACAGCTGATGTTCACGCATTATGATTATAATGACTGTAATGGTGCTGTACAACTCTACTTAATTCTACTCCTGGTGTTAAATAATAAATAATTATTAATACATCAGTTGCTGCCCTGATGGAATGATGCTTTGCAACGTAAACGGTTAAAAATACTTCAGTTCTTGCGTAGGTTCGTAGGAACTACTTGTGAAGCTGTGTCTTTTGGGTTAAGTGGTGTGTATTTGGGCTTGGCGTGACGTGATTGCATGAATCCATGTGTCAACAGTACATTGTTGTACTTGCAGTTCGTAGGCTACAGTCTGGAACCGATCTGGATCTCGAAATTTAATGTTAATGGCAAGGTTCTCTAATTCTTTAAAAGTATTCCAGAAAAAAGCATGCCTGATTTGAGAGGGGAAGAGGGTGTTACATACCTGAACTCCCTGCTCTGATGATCCGCCTTGTGACTCAATGAAATTCGGGAGGGACAAGTTGAACTCCAGATACACGAGATCTCTAGCCCGAGCCATAGTTCAGTGTACCCTTTATATGGGGCGTTTATGGGAAATGTTTTAATTACCATAGCGTAATGTATGGGTCGAGTTAATTTAAATTATTTGTTCACTGAAATTTAGGGGTTTATTATGTAATTTGTGGGAAGGTGATATTACATACCCCAGGAAGGTAATTTGTGAGATTATCATAGCGTGATTCCTGGGCTGATGATTTTGGAACATGACTGTTTCGAAAATGGTAAGAAATCCATGCCTTTATATGACGTCATCAAATTGAGAAAATTGAGGAGACACGAATATTTAGTTGATCTGATTGATATGCTTCCTTTATAAAAAATGCAGGTGTTGGGCTATCGTCATGGTCTGCCGTCTTGGAGAAGGATATGACGAGCGGTCATGTGCCGTCACTAAGAAATCAAATATTTTAGCCTCCGATTGTATGCCAGATTGAATGGGATATGGTAAGATGGTTATGTGACAGATTTTATGCCTCCAATTGCGAAATTTGGGTATCACGCAAAATTTGGCAAGTATATTATGTGGGTTTTTATAAGGATTGTGATTGGCTGGGTGTAGAGCGGAAATTGGGCAAGGGGAGGAATTATGGCAGTCTAATTATGTGGGTTTGTATAAGGTAGGTGATCTTGGAGGTGTCACTTTTGGGGACGTATTGATTGGCAGCGTGACTTATGGAGGTGATTAGGAAGCTACGTATTGATTTTTGCGTGATTTGTTGTTTCGCTGTTTTGCTAAACTGTGGATTTCCGTGATTCGGTAGAAGCCAGCAGGTAGCGACGCGGCCCATAATGGCTGACGAAAGCCCATTCGGGATTAGCGATGGTTGACGAAAGATGATGGCAGAAAACGGAGGAAGTTCCTCCTTTTTATATAGTAGAGATTCGAGTCTGGCCGATTTTAGCTTTTTTTTTTTCGGAGATAGGGCGCCCGATTATTGTGTCCGTGAGATCTTTCCATACATAGTGTGTGCGTGTGATAAGGGTTTAAAAACAAATATTCATTATAATCTCTTCATGATTTTGAAAGTTTATATAAAACTTTTTACATAGGCTGATAATCATTTTGATTATTTTAGCTTTTTACCCATTTTTGTAATTGTGAATTATATGTAAAGATATGTGTTTCATGCGCTCTCATATCGTTGAGCACGAAACACATTTAAGTGGCTTCGTAAAAACCGCTAAAAGAGAAATATGTTTAATATTTTTTTATGACATGGTATGAAACGTGCAATGCACGTGCACGCTTACTAGTTGACAACAAAGTTATCAAACTGTGATGGCAATGAAGCCATGATCAAGTGAACCAGAAGTGCATGCTTCAACTCCAGGTCAGCATCCATCGGCTTCAGCTTTGCAGCCAAGTTGCTCATCCCGAGGATGTGCTCCCTGATGCCATGTGCACCTCCACTGTACTTTTCTGTCACCAGCTGCTTCAACAGCTAGTTTACATATGTCTTTGAAGAACCAGTGAACTGGCTCTTTATCTTTTCCAAGTACTCCCCAATGGAAACACACTTTGCAATTGAGCCCACGATGGCGTTTTCAATTGTGTTCTTTATAAATGTCATGCACATTTTTTATTGGAAGTCTGCCACTTTCTGTTCTCTAAGATGTAGGACATCTTCACGGGAGCATGGTCTCTTTTCTTTTTAGCCCATGCATCATCATCATCCTTGTCATCTCTGCAGGGTCAACATGCTTTATGTGCTGCGGTGTGTCAAGCACCCAGTCCACCTCAGCACAAACGAAGGCGAAATCCACCTTCTTCCTCCACTCTGTGTAGTTATCCCCTCTTAGGGTCGGGACATCCTTGATGCAGCTCATCAAGTAGTACCCTCCTGAAAACCACAAAGAAGTGAGAACAGTACAATTACATATTATAATCCAACGTTGGTCTAAATTAAGACATGCAACTGTTAATGCAAATAAAACTATATCACCGTTGGGCAGAAATAGTGATAAATACACATATCATTGCAAAAAAAAACATGGTCATATCATTAATAACGTTGGTTAAAAAATAACAGAACCATAATTGTCACAATAATCACTTTTATTCAACTTGAATTTTAATCATTACTTTTGCATTTAAAAATGCTCCTTTTACTATTTACAGCGGAAATATTGAATTTAAATTATTGACTTTTCAACTTTTCAAAGGCATGTTTTTCACCTTTTAATTTCTGAACAAATATTTTGTTGATCCTATTTATTCAGAAAAAACTAGACAAAATTTGGCCAAAAATGACCCAAAAACTGCCTAAAATAACTCTCATAAAACAGTAAAACTGTCGCTCACGCGGCCCGCGGCCCACGCGGCCCAACGCACCAAGCGGCGCGCAGCAATGCGGCGCTCACGCTGTGCGGCCAGCATCGCCGACGCAGTCCGAACGCTGCCTGTACGCCACCCGCACGTGGCCTGCTACGCGACCCAAACCCGCAGCGTCGACGCGGCCTGCCCAGCCGTAGGGACGCGCCCACCACGCGCTAGGTTTTCGATCCTGGCCGTCAGATCCATCCGACGGTCATCCTTCACTTTCAGACCGATATAAAAAAGACCAAAACGGCCTGAAACCTTAACCCTAGCCATTTCCCCCCTGGGGCTCTCTGTTGACTCCGGCGGCGGCGCGGAGGCTTCACCTCCCGCCCACGCGCGCGGCCCCGATGGCTTTCTGGCGACGGCTGTGTGCTCCCGCGAGCCATAGCTTGCTCCCTCGACCATCCTCTCTAGCGGCGCTCGTTTAAACCCGCAGCAGGTGGCCGGGGAGAAGCTCCCTCTTTTCGTTGCCTTGCGATCTAGGCAGCACAAGCCTGCCTACGTTGTTCATGCGTTGCTCGTACTGAAGCCTTTTTGATGGCGAGCAACGTAGTTATCTTAGACATGTTAGGGTTAGCATTGTTCTTCATATTACATGCTTTCGTAGTGCAACCCTTGCATGTCTAGCCGCCTACGCCTATCTCGGGCGTAGGGGCGGCACCCGCTTGATCATAGTTTAGTAGATCTGTCCGTTACGATTGCTCCTTGTTCTACAAGGATTAGTTTAATATCCGCAATAGTTAGGCCTTACAAGGGGCGGAGGATCCGGCGGCGTGTAGGGTAGCGTTTGCTAGTCCTAGAACGGATGTTCCGGGATCAACCTCGTGTTGGTTTTAGGCCTGTCTAGGATCGGCTTACGGTCACCGTGCGCGAGCGCGAGGCCCGATCTGAGTAGGATGATCCGATTATGCGGTGAAAACCCTAAATCGTCGTAGATCTCATTAGCTTTACCTTGATCAAGCAGGACCACCATATATTCGGACACCCGTCTGAATCATGGGTGGATCGGCTCTTTGAGCTGATTCACGAGATAACTGAGAGCCGATCGAGGCTCGCATTTAACGTTTACGTGTGTGCCCTGCAGAACTAAGCGAGGCATCATCCACACCTTCCCGACCAGGTATAGGTCGGGTGGCACGCCCTTGTGATAAACATCGGTGCGTGCGCAAGGGCGTGCCACCTGACCTATACCCGGTCGTGAAGGTGTGGATGATGCCTCGCTTAGTTTCCTGCAGGGCCCACACGTAAACGTTAAATACGAGCCTCGATCGGCTCTCAGTTATCCCGTGAATCGGCTCAAAGAGCCGATCCACCCATGATTCGACGGGGTGTCCGAATATATGGTGGTCCTGCTTGATCAAGGTAAAGCTAATGAGATCTACGACGATTTAGGGTTTTCACCGCATAATCGGATCATCCTACTCAGATCGGGCCTCGCGCTCGCGCACGGTGACCGTAAGCCGATCCTAGACAGGGCCTAAAACCAACACGAGGTTGATCCCGGAACATCCGTTCTAGGACTAGCAAACGCCACCCTACACGCCGCCGGATCCTCCGCCCTTGTAAGGCCTAACTATTGCGGATATTAAACTAACCCTTGTAGAACAAGGAGCAATCGTAACGGATCAGATCTACTAAACTATGATCAAGCGAGTGCCGCCCCTACACCTAAGATAGGTGTAAGGGCGGCTAGACATGCAAGGGTTGCACTACGAAAGCATGTAACATGAAGAACAATGCTAACCCTAACATGTCTAAGATAACTACGTTGCTCGCCATCAAAAGGCTTCGATACGAGCAACGCATGAACAACGTAGGCAGCTTAGTGCTGCCTAGATCGCAAGATGCGATCTAGGCAGCATGATGCTTACCGGTAGAAACCCTCGAGACGAAGGAGTTGGCGATGCGCCGAGATTTGTTTGTGGTTGAACGTTGGTTGTTGTTTATTCCATAAACCCTAGATACATATTTATAGTCCAGGGGACTTTCTAATGTGGGCGTGCACCAAACCGTGCACGAGTAAGATTCTAACTTCTAAACTAAGATGCGATCTAATATGTTACAGATACATGGGCAATTAAGCCCAACTTGGTATAAAAGGCCGATTCACGTATTTCTTCCATGTATATTCTTCAAGTCCATCTCGATCGCAGCCCACCTCTGACTTGGTCAAATTCTGGTGATAACAGCCTCCACCACCAGAACCTCAACAACGGCCCAGTGAGAAGCAGCGGCGCCCCCCTTGGCCCTCTTGCCGGCGCGTGCGTGCACCCTTGTGTGGGCGCACCGCCGGCAAGCGGCTCAAGTGGTGGTGCCCTTTTCCAGCCTCCGTGAACAGCAGCAGCAGCCACATGTAAGCCGGTGAGGCATCTTTTCTTTGCTCCGTCTCGCAGAAACAAGAGGAGTAACCCTTCTTCCCGATGCCTCGGCATGCTGATGCGCATCGGGATCGAGAGGGGCGGCGGTGCTAACTTTGCCGGCGGCCCGAGGCCCGGGCCGGTAACTCTTTGCCTTTTCCCTTTTCCAAAAAAAAGGGTTTATGTCCGGTGGGGATGAAGTAGGGTTTGTTCTTTGATTTCTTTTCTACCCGTAAAAACACAAGATCTACACACTAGCACTAGCTCTGATACCAATGTTAATCTCTACAGATCGACTAGAGTAGCATCCGTGCGGGTAGGTACTATATATGTGAATACAACTTCGTATCTGAGAGAGAACGAGAGGGAGTGGGAGGCACACCTTCTCCCTTCGAGGAGGAACCGGATGAAGTCGACATGATGGTGGCGACGGTGACGTGGGTGAGCGGTGGTGGCGGTGGAGCTTCCCGTCGGCACAACGCTAACCCTAGATCGGATTGGTATATCGGTGGGGCGTACAACAACGCAGGTGAATCTCGTACTGTGAGCCGCCAGCCCCACCTCTCTTTATAGCACTGGCGACAAGGACCCACCAACCATAACGGGTTGGGCGCTCCCGATCAGGACGCATTCAAAAGGGGCCCGGTGGGCCGTTGGGCCCACTCGGGAGAGATCAATCTAACAGCGGCCACATGTTCTTCCGGGTTGGACAGAGCTCAGCAAGCTGCTGCATCTTCGAACGGGGCATGGTGGCAAAGGGTTGGGCGGAGAAAGAAGAGGTCGGGTCTTGGAGCAAGAACACATCGACCGTTCTGGATACTGGCATGGACAGCAGGACAGGGTTCAGGGAACAATGGGTGATCGTCATCTGACACTGTTCATCATCATCGCGAATTCTCGTAGTCTGATCAAGCTCTAAACAGCACGCAGATGCAACAATACATTGTACTGTTGTACATACACATCAGAAAGTACTGTAGATGCTAAAACATTTGAGCACTTAACTGAAAGCTAAAAACAATAAAGCTAGACAGTGGCAACTGGCAAGCAAGATCCGTGGAACCTGAATTCTAGTACTGTATGAAGAAACAAGATCCATGGAGTCAGTGAGTGAAAGTGTAGAAGACGGTGCCGATGTAGAGGGCGAGGGCGGTGGAGACGAGCCCGACCAGCCCCGCGGCGGCCTTGGCAGCGGCACGGTTGCTGGTGCACCCCAGCGTGCCGAGCCGGATCTGCACGACCATCACCATGGACACCATCAAGAAGACGCAGCCGACGACGGAGCCCACGGCGGAGGCCAGCATCCCGAGCCGGACCAGTCGGGCGTCGATGTGGGCGTGCGTGGCCTGGGGGTCCTTGGAGTTGATGAGGTTGAGCGCGACCTTGAGGCCCTGCGCGACCAGGCTGGAGAAGAGGAAGGAGGAGAAGGCCACCACCTCCAGGACCAGCAGGGACCGCGCCACCTCCGGCCCGGCGTCGCAGGACGGGTCGCCCGCCAGGCTGCGGAGCTCGCCGGGGGTCGCCAGGGAGAGCCCCACGAAGACGGCCACCGTGAAGAGCGAGTTCACGTTCACCACCCCGTCCAGCGCCGTCACGTGCACGCTCGTCGTCTTCGCCGACAGCGCCGCCGGAAGCTTCCACTCGTAGCCGTGCTGCTGCCCGCCGCCGTTGCCGTTGCTGTGTTCGTCGGATCTGGGAGGATTGCAAGCAAAAAAAAAAAAAATGGAGCTATTGATTGGTGCAAGCGATGCAAACATCTGGTTTTCTGGTATGCGAAGTTAAATCTGAGAGGACTTACTCATCCATGGGAGGTGGGGAGGAGATTTGATCGGATGCTTTGCTTCTTCCGACGCCGATATCTGCAGATCGAGTTGCTTTTGCTGGTTGGGGAATATGGGTATCAACAGGGGAGGGGAGAGTTTAGGGGAAGAAAATGCGGGCAGCCCAAAAGCTTATGAGAGTGTGAATACATGGAACATGGTGCACTACGCGTACCGATAATAATCTAGGTGATAAAAAATACTCCATACATGCTAAAAATATTCCATACATTCCATCTTAATTGTTTTTTTTTTTTGCGAAACACAGTACAATCAAAGGTGCTCATACATACGCGCACACACTCACCCCTATGAACGCACGCACGCACACCCTACCCCTATGAGCACCTCCAAGATACTGCATCGAAGAACTGATCCGGCGGGTCTTGAGATTGACGAAGTCACCACAGGCGTATTAAATCAGCGACTACTAATATTAGACGGTAGAGGTAGTACTATTAGAAAACTACCATATAAACTTTGTATCATGCTAAAAATACATATATATACAAGTAATGAAAGAGCGTGATAAAAACATTTGTAAAAATCGAATCTTTCAACGCCATCCATCGCAAATAGAAAGCTTTTCCAACTCGGTAAACCGTCCACGTAGTTGGATGTCATCCCACATGGATCACACTGGAGTTACGGTATCCAATGTTTTTTTGCGGCGATTGTTTTATGTTCACCGTTTAGTTTTCTTTGCACCACCTCAAACATTATTTGATTACTACCGGTGTGAATCTTTTGGTTGTAATGTATTCGCGCCGTTTTATGAAATTTTCAAAATGTGGACTCTTAAAATGCTCGCGCCATTTGTGATCGCCTATAAAATGCCTCACACAATCTTCCCATCGGCTGCGTCTCACATCGGCACCATGCCTCGCTGCAAATCCACTCTTGGTTACATCCGCCTGGTGTTGGGGAAGCGTCATCGATCTTGCGGGGTCTGATTCGGAGGGGAGCTCGCTCTAGCGGATAAGCTGGATGGGATGCAGGAGGAGGACTTGCAGGAACATATGGTGGTGGATGAGTCCATCCCATCCGTGCAGCGTGAGGAAGCGGAGGCGCATCGCGAGTTGGAGGTGTCCATCGCGGCGTGAGGAGGCAGTGGTGGAGGAGTTCTTTGATTCTCTCCGCGATGACCAGCTACGGCATGGTTACGCTCCAAGAAGAAATGTAAGAAGGCTGGCCGGGTAGCAGGCTGTCTGCAGTTTCTTAGTCAGCAGGTTCGACGAGATTGCGGAGGCTATCGTGACAAGACGCAAGTTCGCCTAGGAAGCTCGGGAATTGGGCGTGTGGTTGGGTACCAATAACCCTTTCGGCGATGACGCCGATGCATCATGCAATGGAATATGTCTCTCTCCGGCATGCTCTCCACCTTAACGTTCGCAAGTATTTATTGCTGGAAATATGCCCTAAAGATAAGTATATAATGAAGATATCTCCCGTAATATTTGTATGCTTTTTTGTACCATCCTTGAACATCATCACTGGCATATGTCATCACTATATTGTACGATTATTGTTCTGATGGTTCCTAATCAAAAAGGTTATGAGACACATATCTTTGATGATATGGATATCCAGGCCTGGTACACTAGGACAGCCATTGATATGATGATTAAGTCTAAGGTTGTACCAGTATTTTATCATAGTCTTGTTATTAGGAAATAATAATGTATCCAGGTCATGTGGTGGGCCATTAGGGTTTTAATAGAGTCTGTTTGACTTGGGCCTGTCCAAGTCGAACTAGGTTAGGCCCAATAAGGGGGGCCGGCCGGCCACCTCTCCCTCATATAAGGAGATGGCACGGTTAGGGTTTAGGGTAGTCTAGTTTTGATTTAGAATAATTTAGAACCTCGAGTTCAAGTTATCTCCGTCCCTATGGGGTCGGCGTTGTGACGGCGTCTCGGACGTTCGTCCAGTTATCCAATAAAGGTGTGAGAGTTCTTGAGTCTGTCAAGAGTAATCATATGTGCTTGAGTATCCTTGAATCTGTCAAGGGAGTTCAAGATCTACCGGTCCTATGGATCAGCAAGGTGCATCGTGAAAGATCGGGAAACCATATCTTTGACTAGTATAGGTGTCAGTTAACAACTATTTTTCACAAGTTATGGGTATGGTAATGCCAATCCAATAGTAATAAAGAGTTAAATGTTTACTTGATTTCGAAAAAATATATCACGAAACTGAAGAAAGAGGCCAGGCTACCAACAAGGTTGATAAACTCTCGCCTTGAGTTTGACAACATGTATCTTCAGACAAATTATCAACGTTCTCGTCGGAATGGCTTTGCATCACTCGAAAGTTGGTACACACCACCAACTAACTATCGTTTTAAGGTAGACGTGTTCTTTGGTGAGCTGACCTATGTCAAGTGAACTTGCAGATCATGCACTCAAGCCGAACGGAACTCAAAATTGAACCGCTATGTAATCCGCTTTCAATTTTCCAGTTTTTTTTGACAATTCTTTGGAGTATTAACACCTCTGGAATCTAGCAATGTGTCTCCACTAATGTATGCATTTGTTTATCTAGTGTTACTAGTTTGTTGCTGCCCAAAAAACCTTCGATCGCTCCTCCCTAACTAGCGCTATCTATGTTTCTAAATATACTATTACATTTGAAGTTTTAAATTTAACTTTCAAAATATTTATACTCTCTCCATCTGATGAGGACATCCCTACTACACCACTACTTTCGTCATTGACAAATGAAGATGAACCTGCTGTGAAGCTCAAGTTCGATGAAGTTCGGATTGGACCAATTACAAGGGCTCGTGCGAAGCTACTTAAACAACAGGTGAACTTGTTTCTAAACGATACTTTGATTGATTAGAACTTTACACTGCCTAAGTCCTATTACTTATGTATCATCAGGTATCAAGAGGAGACGAGCATCGCACGAGGAGTAGAGGAGCAGCTGGACATGAAGACGGACGTCAAGATGGACGTGAAGCTGGGCATGGAGCTGGACATAAAGATATCTCATGGACGCGCGAGGGAGGAGCGGGAGGCATGCGCGAGAGGAGAAGTCGATGTCCAGGCCGGCCCAGCGCCCGGTTAGACCGGCCTCCAGACCGGCCTGCCCGGTCCCTGGCCCGGTTGACCGGCCGGCAACCGGACCGGATGCATCGTACCGGGGCCAAACCGTATTTTTGCGAACTTCCCGGTTTGCCGCCCGGTTGACCGGATGCCACACCGGCCTGCCCGGTCCCTGGCCCGGTTGACCGGATTCCAGACCGGACTTGTCCGAGTCTGTCTGGACCAGATCTATTCTGGGTCGGTTTTACTTGTATTTTTCGACCAGAACTCGTCCCGGACGCCTATATAAGTGCCTTGGACGACCCCCTAGCTGCTTTAGACCAAGTTGAAGATAAACCCTAGTTCATAGTTGTTTGCTAAGCAAAACTATTGTTCCTCAACTCTCCAATTCGTTGCGATCTGGAGTTTTATGCTACTGAAAGTTTGTGTGATTTGCTGTTCCATTGGGGATTAGAAGATTGCAATCTACCGCTTCGTGGTCGGCGGCTACATGCGCAAGTGTGTGGAGTTGCGAATATCTTGCAGGGTTGAGAGCTGTTGCATTGGCATCAGGAATCAATCGAGAGACTTCGTCGGCGTCATACAAGTTATCCTCCTCGTCATCATCGATTCCATCCGCTGCTACCATCGTGTGTTCATCAGCACCCGTCGCTTACTGAGAAGATCGGGCCACCCCTTATCATCTTGGTATCAGATTTCCAGTTTTCCTCGGTAAGCCATCCACAATCCACCCCATAGTTGAGTTGTGAGTGTTTTTCCTATCCGAAAAAGCCATAAAAAGTTAGGGTTAGGGTTTGCCATAGCCTTAGATTGCACTAATTTCAAGTTTTAGTTGCTTTTCGTAGTTGTTTTTGCGTATCTTTTCTTTCCATCTAGTATTTTAGGGTTTGAGTTTACTCTATCATCTTGTGTTACTTTGTCGTCTAGTGTCAGTTTGTTACTCCGAGTCCACATAGCGTACAGTGTGTTTGTTCCCAACCATAGACACAGCCTTTCGATATAAAGTGACTAGGAACTTCCCCAGAAGAGACTAGTTTTACCGCTCGACAGGCTGCTCGTTAGGTTTTTGGTGCTTTGCAATTTTCTGTTGGCCGTGTTATCAAGAAGTTGAGTCAAAAAAAATCAAAAAAAAGAGAAAATTGAAAAGAAGCAAAAAGAGCTACATAGCTGCGTGTGTTATACAAAAAGAAAAATCCAAAAAAAGAAAAGAAAAGTGAAGTGCTAGTTGAATCAAGTGAAGGCCTAAGTTTACTTTACTGCACCCGTAGTTGAGCAATCTTGTGCCTATCTCTTTGAGCTTTGCTAGCGTCTCTCTAGTGCATTGCAACCTTTTCCCACATATAGTTGCATTGCCCCATTATATCGCCTTGTGTGAGTATCATTGGTTGTCTACGGTTAGCGCTAGAGCTTGATATTGGTGCAAATAGGTAGCCTACCTACAGCCCCACATATATCCTGCTTTGTCGTGTGATTGTTCTTATACCCTTGATATTCGCTTCGCTACATCCGTGCACTAGTTCGTCAATCCAAGTTGGTAAGCAATACTAATTCACTTTGGAGCGGTAAGATTTACCTTTCTTATCAGTTTTGAGTGAGTTGTGAGAGTACCACCAAAGATTTTTGTTTAGTGCACTAACCTACTAATCATGTCTTCTACCGAGAATGTTGATGTGATGCGAGAAAAAGGATCCAAGCAACGACAGTTACTTGGCTGGATTATGAGGCACTTCGTGATCACCTGCAACGTGAAATACGAGTTGCTAGTGACGTGTTGGACAAGGATATTCAGAGTGTACACTTGAAGGTCGATGAGGCTACTACAGCGGTTAATACCGTTCAAACATCGGTGACGACTCTTCAAGCATCTATACAAGCTTTGACAACCGCCGCCGTTGGTGAGATACGTACAATGGTGCAACAACAACCACCACCTGATGAAGATGGCAGTGTGCAAGGTGACAATGCCGAAGCTGCTAATGCTCAAGGGCGTGGTGTTGGTCGTGGTCTTGGACGTGGCGTTGGAGATGCGTTCCGTGGTCGTGGTTTTGTCCCCGTCGGAGCCCAACGTGTTCTACAACAACAAGACGATGGTTTGGGTAAGCCCAAGTTCTCAATTCCCAGATTTGAAGGAGGTACTGATGTTGAAGAATATCTTACATGGGAGCCGAAGATTGAGAGATTATGGCGTTTACATCCCGACTATACTGAAGATAGAAAGATCAAGCTTGCTTCCTCTGAATTTGATGGCTATGCATTGCGTTGGTGGGATGGACTTGTGAGTGCTCGAGACGAAGATGGTGAGCTGCCTATTATCACATGGCGTGCTATGAAGGCGGCAATGAGAGCTCGTTTTGTGCCTACCAATTACTTGCGTTCCGTCTTTGACAAGTTGACCCAATTGAAGCAAGGTGTGTTGACGGTTGATGCTTACTACATGGAGATGGAGATGCTTATGCAGCGTGCCCGTGTCCGTGAGTCTCTTGAGATGACACTACGAGCGTTTTCGAATGGTCTGCGGTTTAATATCAAGGGCATTGTGCGTCATCACAGCTACGCTACTATGAATGAGCTGCTACATCATGCAAGAGAAGCTGAGTCACAGTTGGCTGAAGAACTGCAAATGAAGGGCGTGCTACAGGCGCTGGGCGCTACACACCCCGCGCCGCCCTCCATGGCGCCATCATCGCGCCCTGCGGATGTCCCTACTTCGTCTAGCAAGTCGGTCTCCAATGTGTCTAACACAAAGAAGCCCGCTCCTGCAGCAAGTGGAACTAGTTCTAACATGTCGACAACGCGCAATCACGATATGGCTTGTCATACATGTGGTGGCAAGGGTCACTTCAAGCGAGATTGTCCTAACCGCAAAGTTATGATCATTAATGAGGACAATGAGTATGAAACTGGAGATGATGTTGATCCAAATGCTCCAGATGAGGATGATTATGACAGTGATGGGTTTGATGCTTTCCCTTCTGAAGCTCAAACTATTGTTGTCTCGCAGCGTGTTCTTAATGTGCAGCCGAGTGCATCTACACAGCGCTGTAATTTGTTCCAAACAAAGGCACTAGTTGGTCCTGATAAAGCTTGCAAGGTCATTATTGATGGCGGGAGTTGTCGCAATCTAGCAAGCAAAGAGTTATGTGCCAAGCTGAAACTAAAGTATCTACCGCACCCACATCCATATTATATTCAGTGGTTGAGCAATAATGGTGAGATGAAGGTGAGCCACATGGTGCAAGTTGATTTTGAGATTGGACCGTATAAGGATTCCATTGACTTTGATGTGGTTCCTATGACGGTTTGTCACCTGCTGTTGGGCCGGCCATGGCTCTATGACCGTTCTGTGCAACACAATGGCCGCGCCAATACATATCACTTGGAGTTCAAGGGCAAGAAAATTAACTTACAGCCTATGTCACCACAGCAAATTCTCAATAAGTCTCGTCAAAAGATTGAAGTAAACTTGGAGGATGCATCCATAGATAGGCGAGAGAATTGTAATGCCGTGAGTGCTATAACGAAAAGTGAGAGAGTGAATTCCTTAGTCTCATTAGCCACCAAACAAGACATGAGAGAATTTAGTGAGGATCCTACAGCCATGCCTCTTGTGCTCATGTACAGGGGTACGGTCTTGGTTTCTAACGACATGACCCCTCTTTCTCTTGGTGTTTCTAATGTTTTGCGAGAATTCGGCGACGTGTTTCCGGAAGAGGTACCCGCAGGACTTCCACCATTGCGAGGTATTGAACATCAAATTGACTTGATCCCCGGAGCATCGCTGCCCAATAGGGCGCCATATAGGACAAATCCCGAAGAGACGAAGGAGATACAGAAGCAAGTACAAGCGCTACTCGACAAAGGTTATATCCGCATAAGCCTTAGTCCTTGTGCCGTTCCTGTTATTCTTGTTCCTAAGAAAGATGGTACATGGCGTATGTGCGTAGATTGTAGAGCGATAAACAACATTACTATTCGATATCGTCATCCTATTCCCCATTTAGAGGATATGCTAGATGAATTGAGTGGTGCTGTTGTTTTCACTAAAATTGATTTGCGTAGTGGTTATCATCAAATTAGGATGAAAGAAGGGGATGAGTGGAAAACCGCTTTTAAAACAAAATTTGGTTTATATGAGTGGTTAGTAATGCCTTTTGGTTTGACTAATGCACCTAGCACTTTCATGAGACTGATGAACCATGTTTTTCGTGATTTTATTGGCAAGTTTGTGGTTGTGTATTTTGATGACATATTAATTTACAGCCGCAATGAATCTGATCATATTATACATATTCGACATGTTTTGCAAGTGTTGCGTGATAGTAAACTCTATGGTAATCTTGAGAAGTGCACATTTTGCAAAGATAAGTTCATATTTCTGGGTTATGTTGTCTCTAAGCATGGAGTAGAAGTAGATGTGTCTAAAATTGAAGCTATTCAAAATTGTCCTACTCCCATGAATGTGAGTCAAGTAAGAAGTTTTCATGGTCTAGCTGGGTTTTATCGCTGTTTTGTGCCCATTTTTTCTACTATTGCTGCACCTTTGAATGAATTGACTAAAAAGGGTGTTGTCTTTGAGTGGGGCGTTGCCCAAGATCATGCTTTTGATGAACTGAAACGATTGTTAACTTCTGCACCGTTGCTTGCACTTCCCGATTTCAATAAGCAATTTGAGATTGAATGTGATGCTAGTGGTATTGGAATTGGTGGTGTGTTGATGCAAGAGGGTCGCCCAATTGCATATTTTTTCGAGAAACTTTACGGTGCTAAGTTGAACTATCCAATCTATGATAAAGAATTGTATGCTTTAATTAGAGTTCTTGAGGTTTGGCAACATTATTTGTGGCCAAAGGAATTTATCATACATTCTGATCATGAAGCGTTGAAATATCTGAAAGCCCAATCTACTTTGCATAGGCATCTAGCTAAGTGGGTTGAGTTCATTGAGTCTTTTCCGTACATTATTAAGCATAAGAAGGGAAAAGATAATATTGTTGCTGATGCTCTATCTAGAAAGACTATGCTGTTAACTCATCTTGATGTTAAAATTCCTGAATTAGAGGTGTTATGTGATTTATATGCAACTGATCATGATTTTGCTGAACCGTACCGCTTGTGTGTTATTGGTAAAGCATGGGAAAAGTATCACATACACAATGGGTTCTTGTTTAGAGCTAACAAACTATGTGTTCCAGAATCGTCTGAGCGTTTGCTCTTATTGCAGGAATCACATGCTGAAGGTTTGATGGGTCACTTTGGGCGTGAGAAGACGCTACTCATGCTCGCTGATCACTTTTATTGGCCAAAGATGAGGCGGGACGTGTACAGGTATGTGAAGAGGTGCATTACTTGCAACAAGTCCAAGTCCAAGCTGAAGCCTCACGGTTTGTATACTCCGTTACCGGCACCTACTACACCTTGGGAGGATATTAGTATGGATTTTGTGTTGGGTTTGTCGCGTACTAAGAGAGGCCATGATTCTATATTTGTGGTAGTGGACATATTTTCTAAAATGTCACACTTTATTGCCTGCCACAAAAGCGACGATGCGTCGCATATTGCTAACCTCGTTTTTCGGGGAGATTGTTCGACTACATGGAGTCCCGAACACTATTGTTTCGATGGTGATGTGAAGTTCATGAGCTACTTCGGAAGACACTTTGGGGAAAGTTGGGGACAAAGCTACTGTTCGAGTACTACTTGTCATCCCCAAACCGATGGTCAAACCGAGGTGGTGAATCGAACCTTGTCACAACCTGTTGAGATCCATGATCAAGAAGAACTCGAAGGAGTGGGAAGAATGTTTGCCGCATGTAGAGTTTGCTTACAACAGGGCGGTACATTCTACCACGGAGCTGTGTTCTTTTGAGGTGGTGTATGGTTTCAAACCCATTACTCCACTTGACTTGTTGCCTTTGCCCATACATGAGAGAGTTAATATGGAGGCATCCAAGAGGGCAGATTTTGTGCGTAAGATCCATGTGAAGACTAAAGAGTTGATAGAGAAGAAAGGCAAGAGCAATGCTGCAAGGATGAACAAGAAGCGCAAAGAGATGTTGTTCAAGCCTGGTGATATGGTCTGTGTACATTTTCGCAAGGATAGGGTCCCGAAGCTGCGGAAGTCTAAGTTGAAGCCTCGTGGTGCTGGTCCTTACAAAGTGCTTGCCAAGATCAATGATAATGCATACTCGATAGATCTTCCAGTTGACGAGTTTGGTGTCAGTAATTCTTTCAATGTTGCTGATTTGACACCATATGACGGAGAAGACCTTGGAGCGTCGAGGTCGACACCTTTTGAAGGGGGGAGATGATGAGGACATCCCTACTACACCACTACCTCCGTCATTGACAAATGAAGATGAACTCGTCGTGAAGCTCAAGTCCGATGAACTTCGGATTGGACCAATTACAAGAGCTCGTGCGAAGCTACTTAAACAACAGGTGAACTTGTTTCTAAACGATACTTTGATTGATGAGAACTTTATACTCGCCTAAGTCCTATTACTTATGTATCATCAGGTATCAAGAGGAGACGAGCATCGCACGAGGAGTAGATGAGCAGCTGGACATGAAGACGGACGTCAAGATGGACGTGAAGCTGGACATGGAGCTGGACATGAAGATATCTCATGGACGCGCGAGGGAGAAGCGGGAGGCATGCGCGAGAGGAGAAGTCGACGTCCAGGCCGGCCCAGCGCCCGGTTAGACCGGCCTCCAGACCGGCCTGCCCGGTCCCTGCCTGGTTGACCGGCCGGCAACCGGACCGGATGCATCGTACCGGGGCCAAACCGGATTTTTGCGAACTTCCCGGTTTGCCGCCCGGTTGACCGGATGCCACGCCGGCCTGCCCGGTCCCTGGCCCGGTTGACCGGATTCCAGACCGGACTTGTCCGAGTCTGTCTCGACCAGATCTATTATGGGTCAGTTTTACTTGTATTTTTCGACCAGAACTCGTCCCGGACGCCTATATAAGTGCCTTGGACGACCTTCTAGCTGCTTTAGACCAAGTTGAAGATAAACCCTAGTTCATAGTTGTTTGCTAAGCAAAACTATTGTTCCCCAACTCTCCAATTCGTTGCGATCTGGAGTTTTATGCTACTGAAAGTTTGTGTGATCTGCTGTTCCATTGGGGATTAGAAGATTGCAATCTACCGCTTCGTGGTCGGCGGCTACATGCGCAAGTGTGTGGAGTTGCGAATATCTTGCAGGGTTGAGAGCTGTTGCATTGGCATCAGGAATCAATCGAGAGACTTCATCGGCGTCATACAAGTTATCCTCCTCGTCATCATCGATTCCATCCGCTGCTACCATCGTGTGTTCATCACCACCCGTCGCTTACTGAGAAGATCGGGCCACCCCTTATCACCATCTCAAGATGTAAGACACTTTTCTCCGCACCATCTTTGATGCATGATTTGACCACTAATATATACCCAAATTATAGGGATTGAAAATGCATAAATTGTATCTTATAGAACTCTTTCATTTCATATGTCTTGAAATTAAAATTTTAAACATATTATATGTAGTATAAATTATAACAAAAACGTTTACAGAATTTTACAATTTTGCCACACTTTCCTTAATTAATTTTTTATCTTAATTGCGATTTGGCCCTCCGGCCGGGTAATCCCGAAACAGAGCGAGTACCCCGCGGCCTGTCTCAAGTCTGAGCTCCGCTGCGGCAGCAAGACGCCAAGACCTAATCCAACGAACGCAATTACCTGCTCCCATTTTCTGTGGCTTTTGGCGGCTGCACAGAGAAGAGCGATGGCGTCAGCACTGGTCAGGAGGGCGAGAGGCTCCCCGGCGGCGGCGGCGGCGCTGTGGGCCGCGTCGAGGGGCTTCGCGTCCGTGGGCTCCGACATCGTCTCGGCGGCGCCCGGCGTGTCGCTGCAGAAAGCGCGGTCTTGGGACGAGGGCGTCGCCACCAAGTTCTCCACCACCCCTCTCAAGGACATCTTCCATGTACGCTGCTTCACTATACTCTCCCCTTGCTTCCTCCTCCCGCTACCGCCGCCGCGCTTCGTCCTCTGACCCCCTTCGGCGTTTCATTTTGTCTGATTACAGGGGAAGAAAGTGGTCATCTTCGGATTGCCGGTAAGATCTCTCTTTCCCTTACCTACAAAATTCGTCGTTGCGGCTAGCTTCGGTTCATGTATGCTCGACTATTTTAGATCTCCGACGAGTCACAGTGGGTAAATTCGACGCTACTAGTCCTGAATCTGTATTAGGCGATTATGGATTCTTGCATTCTTTGTTGCTCATTAGTAGAAGATTGATGGCGAAACGGTAGGCAGAGCGTTGGCTGGTGTTGATATCTTAAGTGAATTCTATCGTTGCTTAGTTGGAAAATGAATGATGCACATGAAGCTGTGTCATTTTAGTGTCCAGTGATGAGACGTTACTTTTTATATTTGGGATTTTGAAGGGGAATATCTCTGATTCTACTGTACTAGACATGGTCTTTAATCCCCCATTTCTAGGCTAAAACTATCAGTTTCATCTGTCTTGTATTATTGGACAGTAAGAAGGTGCCGCAGCTAATTGACCACATTGATCTTTGATTGATCTTAAATAATCGGCTCCCGCTTTCAGATGACAATGACTCAGACGATATTAAAGCGATCCACTTGAGAACGTAAGCCAGGCATAATTAGAGTCCCTTTAGCCTTAAGCCTGCATGAATGCTTCCCATGTTACGCCTTCCAATTGCGCAATGTTATTGATAATTTTATATACCTAGGCGATTTATGGCTACAGCCATTAAGATTATAAACTTGCTCCGTTAATAGTATTGTGCCTTTTCCATCTCATTTTTAATTATAGTGTTGTAGGCACACTCTCTCCTGGAATATAGTTTATTGGTCATATAATTGACAGCTTTTTTGTGATATGTTTCAGGGTGCATATACAGGTGTATGTTCGCAGTCGCATGTCCCTAGTTACAAGAACAGCATCGATAAATTGAAAGCAAAAGGGATCGACTCTGTTATCTGTGTAGCTGTTAATGACCCATACGTGCTGAATGGATGGGCAGAAAAGTTACAGGCAAAAGATGCAGTGAGTAACTACTCTTGTCTTTTTATATGTCAATGTAGGTTTAGCGCGGAATAATTAATGTAGAACAGGTATTGTAGTGTCCATATTCAAGTATTGTGTACTGACATGAGATAGGACTATATGCCTTCATGTTTGGTGGTGCCTGTTTTGTTTTCTTCCCACAACATACTACTTCATGGTACTATATTCCCTTGCTAGTCTACCACAGTAATACTAAATGAGTCTACCACAGTAATACTAAATGATCAATAACAGTCATGCATGAAATTGTTATCTTGTATTTTTAAGCACCTGTTCCACTCCTTGGTATGCCAGTCCTGAGCTTTATTGTGTGAATCTCTTTAAGAGTGCTCATTCTAAACCTTGTATTGGGATTTTTCATGATGTGTTGCGAAACTACCTAGTGCATGTTCAACTCACATATCTTTTTAGGTGAATTTCTATATGTTGTTCTGAATGACTTCAATATGGATTTAAGGCATTAAGGGCCAGTAATGTGTTCAAATTGACGTGTATCAGCCTAGATGGTTATTGCAAGTTCGCAACATAGACGTTCTGAGTCTTCTAGCCCATGCATTTTCATGCTATTTATGCTAAACTTTCTCATTAATCAAGATCATGCAAACATTTAGTATACTTTAACCATTCCGCCTTATGGAATATTGTTATCAGATTGAGTTTTACGGTGACCTTGACGGGAGTTTCCACAAAAGCTTGGATTTGGAAATAGATCTCTCCGCGGCTTTGCTTGGCCGTCGCTCCCACAGGTAATTCTATTTTTGCCAACTGTTGTTTGATACCTAAGTATGCATTAAAGCATGATATACATATATTCAGTACTCATAACTCTACCTTTTATATACCGTGCAAGGTTAGTTGATTTTCAAGTTTTATAGGATATGCGTTTATTTACAGAATTTGATGTGGAGTTAAATGTAGAACCGTGCATGCTTCGAAAGGATGTTCTCCTAATTCTGGAAGACATTTTTCAGCATTTTGTAACTTGCCTTAAGTCGCTACATCGACTATGCCAGTTTTCTCTTGTTTTGTTAGTCCCAAAAGCAGTGATCACTGATCACCAATTTATCTAGGGGAAATGATAGATTTTGATACTTTGATGATTGGGTGACATTGAGTTTTGTTAATTTTCTTGTTCAACACTGTTGAACTGCCACAACTATAAATCCCAATGAGAAATCGTGCATGAATGAGTGCAAAGAAAAACTACATGAGAGCCAGGACTTTCTTTATATTCCCATGAATTGTGCTGTACAGTAATTCTCAGAATCGTCCGCCTTGGAGTGAAGGCCTAGGTGAATCACTTGCACCCATTTTTGAAGTACAACATGCTATAGCTATATTAAATTGCAAATAAACAAGTTAGCAAGTTTAGTTGATTTTCAAGTTTTATAGGATATGCGTGCAAGGTTAGTTGTTTTTCAAGTTTTATAGGATAGGCGTTTATTTACAGAATTTGATGTGGAGTTAAATCTAGAACCGTGCATGCTTTGAAAGGATGTTCTCCTAATTCTGGAAGAGACATTTTTCAGCATTTTGTAACTTGCCTTAAGCCGCTACATCGACTATGCCAGTTTTCTCTTGTTTTGTTAGTCCCAAAGGCAGTGATCACCAATTTATCTAGGGGAAATGATATATTTTGATACTTTGATGATTGGGTTGTCTCATCATGACATTGAGTTTTTTTAATTTTCTTGTTTAACACTGTTGAACTGCCACGACTATAAAACCCAATGACAAATCGTGCATGAATGCATGCCAGTGCAAAGAAAAAACTACATGAGAACCAGGACTTTCTTTATATTCCCATGAATGTGCTGTACAGTAATTCTCAGAATTGCCCACCTTGGAGTGAAGGCCTAAGAGCATCTCCAGTCGCGTCCCCCAAACCGTCCCCCAAACCGCGCCGGATCGAGCGTTTGGGGGACGTGTTTTGTTCGTGCCGCGTTTGGGGGACGTCGCTCCCCAGCCGCGTCCCCCAAACGCCGCCCCCAATCAGAAATTCAAATAGATGCATTCAAAAGAGATCGTTCCCGCCGATTCGTCGCGATCGCAGTAGCGGCGATCGATCAAAGTACTGGGCGCGCGATCATATTACGGACCGGTGGTGCATGCAAATTAGAAGAAGGGAAAGGGGTTGGGCGACGGCGTCGTATCTCGAGTCGACGCGAGCCCGTCGAGCACGATGACCTCGTCGCGATCCGCCCGTTGCTCGTGCATGGTTCGTCCGCTCCGTCGCCGACGCAGAGGCCGACGCAGTGTAGCAAGTAGAAGACGCGTCGGCCTGCTCTTGCCGCACTGCCGCCGCCGCCGATGCCGCCGCCGGGCCGCCGCGTCCGCCGCCGCCATTTTGGCTTCGATGTCGTCGAGGATCCGGCCTTTGAAGAAGTTGTGCGCCGCTCGCGTCCGGGGAGACATTCCTCTCGTCGACGTTCTCGGCGGGGACATGTCGTCCCCGCGTTTCTTGAGCTCCGGCTTCTCCTCTTGCCTCTTGAGCGGCTCGGCCCACCTTTGGTCGGCCTTCTTGTCGCGGGAGATAAAGGTCGAGGAGACGTCGGCGAGGCATTTCGTGATCGACGCTCGCGTCTTCTCGGACGACGCAAGCGTCGGCCAAGGCGGACTTGGCAGCCTTGTTGCCGCAGGGACGCCCTGTCGAAGTTGCCGGCGGCGCGTCCAGATCAATGGCGTCCTTCCCCTTGGACAGCGACAGGCGCGTCAACCGCCATTTCTCATTCCCTTTGAGCTTCCTATAGCAATGCATCAGCGCGAACGGCTTATGCCCATCCGAGTTCCTCGAGTACATATCCATGGGCCTATCAAACTAACCAAAGGAAGCAGAGTCATTTCATCGAACACAATGTAGGCGCTACGGATTATTGAAGAAAGAGTCGTACCAGTTGGGCGACGTCGGCGCCGCTGTCGCCTCCGGTCTCTAAGTCCCGATGGTACCCATGGAAGGAGTTCACCGACGCCCGGATGATGGCCCATCGCGTCGACATTGCCTTCCGGCTCCTCTTCATTGGCACTTTCTTGTAGTCGTCGTTGATCGGCTTGCGCTCATCGAACTCGGCCTTGATCCTCGCCCAATACTTCCCGCTTTTTTGGTTGGCGCCGATGATGGAGTCATGGCTCACCGTCGCCCACGACTCGCACAGACATTGATCTTCCAGAGGCGTCCACTTCGGGCCTCGTGTGCCCGGCGCCTTCTTCTTCTTCTTCTTCTTCTTCTTCTTCTTCGTCCTCACGCCGTCCGCGTCTACCTCCACGAGATCATCGTCACCGGCACCCTCGTCGTCCTCTTCCTCGCCGCCCTCTTCGTCCTCATCGTCCTCCTCCTCGTCGTCCTCCACCCCGTCCTCTTCCTCGTCGTCCTCCTCCTCCAACCCCGTCGTCCTCCTCGGCACCGGCGCCGTCGTATTCGAGCGGACCCCTCGCGGCCGGTGAAAGGGCCGCCGTCCGGACCGGGTCCGGCTCGCGCCGCTCGTACGCCGGGGAGTAGAGGTTGTTGGGGTTGAAGCCGCCGTGCGGCAGCCGCATCCCGGTAGTGCGGCGACAAGTTAGGCGTCACGCACCCGGGAGTGCCGGAGGGGCCGTCGTTGTAGAAGGCGGATGACGACGGAGAGAAGACTCCCGAACGTACACCGGCACGTTCGTACTATATGGGCTCGCGTTGGTGGCGGCGATACACCCGGCCATTATGTGGCCGGTGGCGGCGCGCCGCCGCAGCCTTCTTCTCCGGCTCCGCCGCCCTCCGTCCTTCCCGCTCCGCCGTCGATAGCTTCCGGCGCAGGCAATCTTGCCGCCATTGATCGTCGGTCCATCCTTCGAGCTTCTTCTTCAAAGCCGGCGCCTTCCGCGACCTCGCGAACGGCGCTGTCGCCCCTTTCGTCCCATTGCCCGGCGGCTTCTTGGCCGCTTTCTTCGCCATCTTTTTGGGGGCTGTCGGCGGCGCCATGTGGAGAGGGTAGCGCCGACGGGTGGACGGCGGGAGGGAGAAACAAATCGGCGGGATAGGAGAAATGAATCGGCGGCGGGATATGTTTTGGGAGGCCTGAAATGCGCGGCGGTATAGGCGCGATTTGGCGGGAGCGGCGGGATTTGGCGGGAGTGTGAGACGAATTTTCCCTGTGCCGCTGACGGGTCGGCCCCGCCACTCCCCGCCTCGCTTTTTGTTGTGTCCGGCGTCCCCGGTGCGTCCCCTGTGGGACGGGGACGGGCTCGGGGCGCCGGACACCGTATCTGGGCGAGCAGGACAAAAAAGGGCTTTGGGGGACGCGGCTGGAACGCATTTTCTGTCCGGCGCGCCCCAAATCCCTTTGGGGGACGGTTTGGGGGACGCGACTGGAGATGCTCTAATATCCTTAGGTGAATCACTTGCCCCCATTTTTGGAGTACAACATGCTATATCTATATTAAAGTGCAAATAAACAACAAGTTAGCAAGTTGCATACATGGATAAGTGTGGAGGTGTACATATTATTAGATTGTTTTTTGCAAACTGGAACATGCTCCAGCAGAGTCCAGCTGTTTCACCTCTCTGTAGCGAGAATTTTTATTGAAGTGCTTATCCATCATGCATTGAGATGTTGGTTGCCTGAAATGCTACTAAGACCACTTCACTTATGCACCCATCTGGCAAATATTGTGCACTTCACTAGGCCTGAAATACTACCCCATCTTTGAACTCATGAACTCATGTTGTAGCGATTACTATAAGAATGCACCTCGTCTCATTTCTCACCAAGCACCATTGTTACTAGGTGGTCAGCCTTTGTCGATGATGGGAAGATCAAGGCTTTGAATGTCGAGACGGCCCCTTCCGAATTCAAGGTTTCTGGTGCCGAGGTGATCTTGGACCAAATCTAATCCAATCAGTGAAACCTGCCTCTGTTTGGCTTTTGCTCATGCAGCAGCATACTACATGATACACGATTTGGCGCACCGAATAAATGAGAACTCGAGCACCTGTGTAAGATATTGTTATCTGTTGTGCTACTTACAGGATGATCATTATGCTGTTGCAAATCTTTGGTAGCGATGGTTTCCTGTCACATATCGAACACTGGTTTGCGTATGCATAATTTCTGTTTTTCGATGTTTGATGATAGACCATTGGTTGGAGCTGTTGTTGTTCACGTGCTAGCAACCTCACAGGAGGGATGCTATTTTGTCCTCTCGTTGCCACCTTGGTTGAAGCGGCCAAACGGGGCTTGGACCATAACAGAATAAGAAAAAACAGTTAAGTATAGGTGGTTGGTGTTGGTGATTATGGCTCTTGGTTTTCAATGGGAGCCAGTCCATGTTTTGAAATTGACTGGAAATGTAGGACATGTTATGCGTTTTATTTTCCGGAAAATGGAGCATTGAGCCCGGCTTTTGCATCGACGCAGACATCTGGTTAAAAAAAACCCGTCTGGCAACAAGATATCATTTAACTTGAACGTTCTGAATGAGAAGGAGCAATTGGCTCGAAAAAAACTGGAAAAATATCAGCTCTGACGAAGCCAATTGCAAGCTAGTCAAGCAATCCTAAATTAGTTGAACCTAGTATACTACCTTTGGTAGGTAAGATCTCACCATTGTAGTTCCAAGTTTCCAACCTGCCAGTGACTCCCTTACCTGTTGCTTGAGCAAAACCTGCCAGTGACTCCAAATGCCTGGTCCAGAAGTTGATAAAGCCTCCCAAGTTCCCTATCGTCAGTGCTGATGAATAATGCTTTGCCAACTGACATCATCAGCAGCTGATGACTAGCACTAACACTACTACACTAGTGTCCTATAAAAGCGTGATCGGATGCACATCCGTTCCGACAAGCTCACTCCCACAGATTTCAAGCTGCTTCGCGTAAATGGCCAAGAAAAGCATCCAATACGTCGTGGTCAGTGCTCCTCGCTTGCTTGCTGCCTCCATGTCGCTCTCTTACTGGCTCGAATGGGAAGCGACGTTGACGTCGGCGCCGCCGTGTTTCCTCCTCGCAGGTGGACGCCTTCACGGCCGAGCCGTTCAAGGGCAACCCCGCCGCGGTGTGCCTCCTCGAGGATGATGCCTCGGCGCCCACGGGGGACGCGCGCTGGATGCAGTCCGTCGCCGTCGAGTTCAACCTCTCCCAGACCGCCTTCCTCTCCCGCGACTCCTCCTGCCCGGCCGACGCCGCCACCCCGCGGTTCCACCTCCGCTGGTTCACCTCCGTCACCGAGGTACTCACCTCCGCGACTTCTCTGATTCGCACCGTTTCTTGCAACTATGCTCCATCCGCGCCGTCGTTTCAATTTCAGGTTGCGCTCTGCGGTCACGCCACGCTGGCGTCCGCGCACTTCCTCTTCACCTCCGTCCTCGCGGAGCACGGCGTGGTCGAGTTCGCCACCAAGTCCGGAATCCTGACCGCCAAGAAGGTCCCCGCGCCGGAGACGGAGGAGCAGGGAAAGCTCTTCATTGAGCTCGACTTCCCCTCCAGTGATTTTGTGTGTTGTGGCTCGGCCGACGAGCTGCCGTCGATCCCGGACACGCTCAACGGCGCCTCCGTCGTCAGTGTTCACAAATCGGTGGCCACCACCGACTTCATTGTACGTTCTGCTTCACACCTCATCCCCTTGCTTTTCTTTTCTTTTGCCTTCATAACAACATTTTAGCAAATCGTTTCCTGCCTTAAATTAAATAAATCATCTTGCTACACTGCTACTACTATAACCATTCTCCGAGGCCGAATAACTCTTCTCTTTGATGACTGAAGAACTATTGCTCACTCGAGCCTAACAAATTGTTCAATGTAATCTGGCTATATGTCAGCGTGATAGGAGAAGTTGAGTGACAAGAGGGAAACAACGATTGCCAAGTTTTTGTGTGTGTAGAATATAGTTGAAGCTGAATATGTTCACTTGCCACTGTGACTGGTCATAAGAATTTCTCATGGCTTTCAGGTGGAACTTTCATCTGGAAAAGAGGTTGCCGATGTACTTCCTAACATCGAAGAAATAAAAAAATGTGCCGGCAGAGGTGTGATTATTACAGGACCGGCACCTGCTGGATCTGGTTATGACTTCTTCACGCGTTTCTTCTGCCCCAAGTGGGGGATAGATGAGGTGATGACATAATCCTTCTGCTAAGTTGAAAACATGTAAATAGTGACTCGTTTGATTTTCAATTTCTTACATAAACCATAACCTCTTTTTTACTATTTTTGCAGGATCCTGTTTGTGGCAGTGCACATTGTGTTTTGGCACCCTACTGGGCTAAAAAGTTGGGCAAACAAAAACTGGTAGCGTTTCAGGTAAATATATTTCCTTACGAATGAACTATGATTCAGTACCTCTTTTATGTTGGAAGACTTGATGCTAGAATTCCCTCAATCTATCAAACTATGTGGTTGCTTATCTTTTATAATGTTGGTCGATCACCAGGTATCTCCAAGGAGTGGAGTGCTATACCTGGAGCTGGATGCTGCGAATCACAGAGTGCGACTTCAGGGAGAGGCCGTTACTGTTATGGCTGGGACACTCTTCGCGTAGCTATCATGTTGCCATCCACTCCAGGCACAAGCGTTCATGGACTCTTGATGTGAACTACATTGAAATAAAAATATAATTGCTGCATATATGCTAGTTTAACTCTAAATCGATCAGTTTTACGGGAATAAAAACACTTGCTGAGCAGAGTGCTGGCCACTGGATTAACTGAATAATGTCAGGCAAAATAAACCTGGAGACGTAACTGACGCAAGCGTGGATTTAACTGAAACATCATAGCATTAGAATGATCAACCTGTGAGTTTCTTTACGTGTAAAATATATTAGTCATCAGGCTGTGACAGACGAGACTGCATAAACCTGGCGGGCGGCAAACGAAACACATGAAGAACATTCAAAAACCAATTTACGTTGTCAGTTGTAGGGAGAACGCATATCTTTTCTCGATGTAAAAAAGAAGATGCAAAAAGAAGAAGAGAGAACACATATCTGGTAGGGTATGCTTTGGTAGCAATCTAAACATACCCCTAGTCCTTGGCAAGGAGCTGGTCCCCTGGAATTACGTAGTGGCACCTAGGTTCATGAGTACCTGATAAATTGCCAGCCCTAAAATCCGTATTTAACGATTCCAAAAAAAATCTGAACAATTTCTTTTGCATGTAGAGGATGCATGTATGTATGTGGGTGATTTCTTTCATACTCAAATTATTAAGTATGTATCTTAGGTAAAACTGACAAGTTTCAAATAAATAATATGAAGGAAACTCCCTCCTCCCGAAAGTTCTATAACTTAGTGATCAGATAACTATATAATTTAGTATTGGAGTAAGTTTAATTAGATTTAGGAGTATCCATGGTTCAAAAATTCGCTCTACCGGTCCCCTGCGGTCTTTGTTGTGTGGTGCCCATACACGCGGCAAGGATGTTGTGTTTCGTGCTATAAAAAAAGGATGTTGTGTACTTGTGTTTCGTCAGTTTAATACTGCTGTTCAGTTAGCTGTAGGCCAAAGTTTAGTTTCGACATGTTTTACTCTCGGACTAGTTCAGTTAGGAAATAATACCAAGTCAGCGTGTGGTCTGTCCACGCCATGGTCTTTGTTGTTCCGTTCCTCATGTAGTGTGAGGTCGTTGGCTCTGATCTCGTCGTGGGAAGGCACGAACAAACGGATCGTTGCGGCTTAGTAGGGATGTTGAGGGGAATTAGAGCATCTCCACCGGCGACTCTTAAATACGCACCGGTACGGGTGCTGGTATAGCCGTATGGGGGATGCTGGCCTTGTATTCTCTATTTGGGGATACTGTTTCCACACTGGCACCCCAAATCGGTGGTCCCGATAGATTTTTTTTAGATAAACTAAATATTTCTTGTAGTTTCATTTCGATCTTGAAATCTGCTTCATCTCTAGCCTACTACTGACCACCCGACTCTATGGACGTGGACGGTCGTCCGCTGCTGGGCCGCCTGCTCTCTCCGCTGCTCCTTCGTCATCGATCCCCCGCTGCTCTCTCCACCACGAACGTCAAGTAGGCAGCTCTATCTGTGGCCGCCGCCTCCTGACGCAGTTGCTGCTCCAGCTCCTCCCGCCGTCGACGGTGCTCCATCCTTCGTAGCCGCAACTGCATCTTCGCCAAGCGTCGCCGCTCGCAGACTTCATCCTGACGCTGCTGCTCCTTCCTCATCTCCTGCTGCAGCGCAAGCTGCTTCCATCCCTGCTGCCGGCGCACCTCACACCGGTGTGATGAGGATATCCCATCTATTGATACAACCGCTGTACCTACAGCCACACAAATACAAGGACCAATCACTCGAGCTCGTGCCAAACAACTTAATTATCAGGTACTTTCGTTTTTTGGAACTATTCCTCACATACATGAGAATATGATGCTGCCTAAATCAGATATGTTTGTTACTCTTAGAAATGATGGACCTAGCATTGATGAGGAGTACAAGCATTGGAGCATGATCACGCATGGAGGAGATGGCAGCAAGTATTTGAGGATTGACGATGACGCCACAAGTGGAGATTTGAGAACTTTGAAGCCACCATAAGAAGAGATGAAGACATGGACGAAATATAGAGATTCACACTTCATAATTTCGTCCATAGCATAAAATGGTGCTGCGTCACCTTTAGTTTTGGGCCAGGCCCATGTCATTTTTGCAGGAATTAAGACAGCCACTTTTTAGAGTCCGTATTGAAGGGGGAAAGGCCTTCTAGGGTTTGGTTCGGCCACCATATGTATGGCTGGCCGAAACCCCACCTTTTCCTCCTTTAAATACCCCCATAGCCGTCACGTTTAGACTCGGATTTTGATTAGATTAAAAGTTAGCCATCGCTGCAACTCTCGTGTACTTCTTTTGAGGCCAACGCCCAGAACAAGACCGACTATTCGGAATCCCACCTTTTTCAATAAATTTTTCATCTTTCATCCGCAATATTCTGATTGCAATATTAGTTCTTACTTGTTCTCGATTTCAGGTAGGAATTAAGACCCTCGCTGGTCAGGCTGATTGTGCATCCGCAAGATCAGTAACTTGCGGAGATTATCCTAGCGATTGCATTGGCGCACGAGATTTGCACGTGTAGTCGGATCGTCAAGCACGAACTCCACCAACAAATCGATCTATCCACGTCTCATCGAAAGATCGGCCACCTTTGCCCTATCACGGTGCTGCCGCTCTGCCTCCAACAGCTGCCGCTCGTCCATGGCAAATGCATCTATGGTCGCCGCTAGCGCCGCCTCCTCTCATGCCTCATACTCTGCAAGCTGCGGGTCCTCCTCCAAAACTTCTACGGTTGCCTCTAGCGCCACCTCCTCCCACGCATCGAACATTGTGTGTTTAGATTTTTGCACTACTGAAGTGAGAGGCGGGGAAGGAGGGATAATATAGACCGGCAGAGAGACGGGAAACCTCCCGCGCGGTGTCGTGGCTGGAGAGTTTCCCGCGCGGCGTCGTGGCGGGAAATCTCCCGCGCGGCGCCCTGGCGTCACTGACAAGCGGCTCCCACGCCCAAAAAATTTCATGCCGCGCGGCGCCGGCGCGACCATTTCGCATTTTTCACCAAGGGGCCGGCACGGGGTTGCCGACGCTTCCTATTGGGCTTGGAAAAGCGCCGACGCTTTTGGGGCGCGCCGGTGCAAGCCCATTTTTTATACCGGCCTTTAAAATGCTATCGGGGATAGCGGGGGCGCCGGTGGAGATGCTCTTAGGATGACAGTGTTCTTAACTCAGTCGTGGCCTGAATTTTAGCAAGTTTCAGTTAGCTTTGTATCCAAAAGTATATATAACATCGAAGCACATGAGTTTGTACGTTGTAACCTCGACTCTCCAGGTTATTTACCGGTGCACAATTACGCTATATTCATGATCGTCTCTACAACGTGTGAAAAATTCGTGGCCTATTTATGAAGGTGTCTACACGATTAAAGAACACGACGAGAGATATTTTTATCCAAATAGATGACATCATAATCTTTGGATCGGTACTCCATCAGCTTAGGTGAGCATGAAGTTAGTGCGATGAAGTATTGTATTGTGCCATCTTTATATTACTTTGTAGTTACCATTTTATCTGGATCAGTGCGTGTGCATCTTAGTTACATAGATGCTAAATATAATGCTTAAAACTCTGTAAGTAATAAATCGCATTTTATTGGGGAAAAATGTTGTACGCACCGCAAAAACTACCGCGTGAGTATATGGTCCAGAGCTTGTTGGTCATCAGGTTGGCAACAACGAACCAAGCGTTTACAGGAAACTAAGAGCATCTCCAGCCGCGTTCCCCAAACCGTCCCCTAAAACACGCCGGATTGAGTGTTTGAGGGACGTATTTCGTTGGTGCCGCGTTTGGGGGACGTTGCTCCCCAGTCGCGTCCCCCAAACGCCGTCCCCAAACATTAAAAATAATTTAAATAGGTAGAATAAAACTCTTTACTAATATTCAAATCGGTTCAACATAAACAAAATACATATAAAACTTCGAAAAAACATAATTAAATTACATATAAATTATTTTAAACTACTACTTCTTCTTCTTCGATGATGGCCCCGCCTCGTCGTCGTCATCACGGTGGCGCTTCCTGCTCGTCACCTCTTCCGAAGAGGCGGTGTCGGCCGACGCGTCGGAGTCCTCCTCGTTGTCGCCGGTGCTCGCCGGCTGCGCCTTGGCCTTGGCCTTGGCCTTGGCGGTATTGGCCTTCGCGTCCGCCTCCGCCTTCGCACGGGCCACCGCCGCCTCCTCTGATGACCCTTCTTCCTCCGCGTCCTCCTCCACGCCCAGCCATTCCTCCGCGCTGTCAAGTGGCGGGAGGGAATCGTCGTCGCTGCCGGGCGTCGGAGCTTTCTCCCACCAATGGCGCCATCCAGCGAGGCTTTCCCTCGCTGGAGGTGTCGGACGGAAGCTCGGAGATGTAGCTCATCGTCGCTGGAGGTGTCGGATGCGGCCGGTGAAGATCCAATAGCGCCGACGTACGGGTCTTATTGAGCGCGGATGATCGGCGGCGTAGAAGTCGAAAAGAGCAGCGGTTGCTCTTCCGAGGAGTCCCGACTCCATTCCGGCGGTTGCCGCGTCGTCGACGCGGTTGCCAATGCGACGGTTCCGCTTCCCGGCAACTGCACCGTCGCTACGTAGGCGGCGGCTGAGCTTCCGAGCCGCTGACGCGTCGGGCCCACGTCGGTTCGCCTCGCTTTTCATTGTGTCCGGCGTGCCCGGAGCATCCCCTGTGGGACGGGAACGGGCTCGGGGCGCCGGACACCGTATGGGGGCGCGCCGGACAAAAATGGGCTTTGGGGGACGCGGCTAGAACGTATTTTCTGTTCGGCGCCCCAAATCCCTTTGGGGGACGCGACTGGAGATGCACTAATCCAGAAAAATTGGAGAGACAAAGAACCGAATTGAGCAGAACATGACACCTTGTCTGGTAAAGGTACTGTCCCGACCCCAAGTAGAAATTCCCTCAATAATCGATAAATCAGCAAGAGGTGAAGAAATTTCAGAGAATAATATGAGGAATTCAGAGAAGGGATGAGATGTGATGAGCCAAAAATGGCGGCTGCGCTAGGTTTACGCCGTTGGGGTCCCGAGTTCGGAACAAGAAAAGCAACCAAAAAAGATTCTTACCACAAGATGAGCCGGTGTAGAAATAGGGGTGACGCGTCGCTCGGACAGTGCAGTCCTTGTACTAGTTAGGCATCTTCAGCGGGCCGAACCATTTTGGACGTCCGAAATGTCGTTTGCGTCGGCCCGCGGACGCGATGTGGTCCAGGGCGACCGTTTGTGTATGGGGTACCTCCAGCGGTGCGGACGTATTTTTTAACCGGGGACAGCGTCAAGCTCGCTAACGGTGTTTTACGTCCCGTCGAGGACTGCCGCCGGCGATTAGCTGTTCCCGCGCGACGACGATCGTTCCCGCGCTTGCCCAATACATTGGCAAGTTTCGCCGGCGTTTCGCGCGCGCGGGAAACGCCCTGCGCGCCAACGCCGTTTCCCGCCCCGCCGTGGCTATATATGGTGGACACCGGCGGGGGCGACGGGCACACCTCACCCTACCATCCATCCATGGCCGACCACATTAGTTGGGAGCACGTTGTTCACATGTGCCGCCAGCTCCACCCGGAGGAGGAGGAGGAGGTAGCCGCCGCCGGCGTTGAGGTCCAGCAGCTCGACCTGGAGGCGGCGGCGGAGGCGGAGATTGCGGAGGCAGTGGCGGAGGCGGCAGAGCTCGCGGCGACCAGGGCGGAGATCGCCAACGCCATGGCCGAGCTCGCCGACGCCAGGGCCGAGCTCGCGGAGGCGCGGGCGGCCATCACGGTCCCTCCGGCGGAGGACGCCGTCATCCACGACATCGCGTACGACGACCCCCCCCCCCCATGCCCAGCCGCTTCGAGTGCGCCGCTGCTCGCGTCCTTCGAGTCCCTGGCTGGGGACGCCCAACGTCGTCAGGCTTGGGTGGCGGAGGAGGAAGCCCACAACTATGCGATGGCCATGGCTCGGGGGTTAATGTGCTCCGACCTGGACTCGCTCCAGCGTAGGGGTCATTCTCCCGCGCGGGTCGAGCAGGAGAACCGGGAGCTGGAGGCCGCCATCTCTGCCAGGGACGAAGCGGTGGCGGAGGCGGTTAGGGACAGGGCCCGCTTCATCACCGAAGTGGCGACGATCCAGGCGGCGGCCCAGGCGAACGAGGACGCGGCGGCGGTCCAGGCGGCGGTGGAGGAGGAGGAGGCCCAGGCGGTGGCGGAGGCGGCAGCTACCCAGGTGGCGTTGGCCCAGGCGGAGGCCCTGTTGGACAGCTCCCTGGCCGAGGCCCTCGAACGGCGCAGGCGGCAGGACGACTTGTTCGTTCGCTGACGTGCGCGGCGCGCGTGCGCGAAGCGCTCCCGCTTCGACGATGGCGCCAGCCCTTCCGGCGGCCAGTAGTAGGCCGCGCGACTGCGAGTAACCGAGGCCGGTGTAGGCCACGTAACGGCGAGTAGGTACGGCCGTTGTAGTTTTAGGTTAACTCGACTAACCATCTCTGTAAAGATGGTCCTTTTGGTCAATCAATAGTAATGAAAAAAATATTTTTACCTACTCACTGCCGATCGGGCCCGGATGCACCCACCGCGGACAGTTTACGCGACCGCCGAGCGTCCGCGGAGAGCAAACCTGGCGCATATTTAGGCCAGGTTTGCGTCTCCGCGGACGGTCCGATCACTTTACGTCGACCCGCTGAAGATGGTGCCAGACGCATTTCCAGTCACAGCAGACGAAAACGGTTGCTCAGCGACCGTTTCCGTCGCGCCGCTGGAGATGCCCTTACGGATTGCTCATCCTTGTCCTTACCGGTGAACGAACTCACTCCACTGCCTCGCATCTACGCTGGTAATACCCACCTCCTAGAGCACCGCATGTGTGGTGCCTATGCTGCTTCACATACATACAAGGTGGAACGACGACAACAGAAGGGTTGCAAGCAAATTTTGAAGTATCGTATAGTAGTATCATGCATATTACTGTACTCTATAATGCATGGTATTATGTGGTAGTATCATAATTTTATTATATTTATTGATTTGAATAATGGTAATGCAAAAAAAATTATATGGTTTATTTGAAATCAATATGTTTTTCTTGTTGTATGTGCTATAGTACGATATCTACCTATGATATCACCATGATCTCCGTCGTCATTAATTATTGGGAGACATGATCATTTATATGCATAAAATGCATGATATTACCTATGATACCTCCATTGTAGCGCTTTAATACTCCCTCCGTTGATAAATAGTTATGGGTTTAGTCAAAGTGATACTTTGTAAATTTTAACCAAACACGTAGGAAAAAATAAGGATAGCTACAATGTGAAATGTATAGTATTAGTATCTTCATAAAGTATATTTTCACGTTATATGCATTTGGTATGATGGATGCTGATTTTTTTTCCTATATTTTTTTTATCAAACTTAGCTAAATTTGATTTTGATTAAACCCATAACACGAACTAAATAAAAACGGAGGGAGTGGTAGTAAATTGGGACCACCAACCTTAGGTCCTGTTGAAACTCTTGTACTTGTCAAGGCTTTATTGATTTAAAGATTGACAATTACTTAAGGTTTAGGCTACTTTGATTCATAAAAGATAGGGAAACGTAGAAACGGGAGTCTATAGGATTGAGATCCATGTCTAACTAAACCCTATGGAAAGAGTAACTCACTTTGCTTGCAGTAAATGGTTTTTTCACGATGTCTAACCTAATGTCATTTTTAATAAAATTTGCATACAAGATTCTTAAGGATTGTTTTAAAAAAAACCCACAAGAACCCAATTCTAAACAATTCTTATAAAAAAATCAAAGGAGGTTTAGATTAGCATGGAATTCAACAATATGCCTTGACTTTATCCTGTAGTACAATATCCTGGCGGATCTTATTCTAAAAAAATCCTGGCGGATGATGTAACGGCTTGCTAGGTAATGAGCCCAATTTACTGTCAAAATCTTACGACGTGCAGTTTTGTTATGCGAATCACGTTCGGTTGTTAATTTGGTGACGATAAGAACGTGTTCATCGGTACCCGGGTGGGAATGCTAACATCTCGATTTCGTCATTGCTGATTATACCCATCCACAATCGTCAGCAGCTACTCCAGTATATATTAGGCTGCTCATAGTGGGGAGTAATATAAGGTGGTGTCATGCATAAGTTACTAGTCCATGTTACTACCTTCATAGTGGAAATTAACTTAGAGATGGTATCATGCAAAGTCTCATTTATTATTATGTAGACTCATTTTATCTTGGGGTGCGTGATGTTATGAGTAACTATAGCTGAATTCTGCATTCCTCTACTTTCTTCCGTTTATTCTTATCGTCATGTCACCAAAATACATTGAAATGTGTGATTTTACTACCTAAGTTACTCCCACTATGAGCAGTCTTAGTACTACTCGAGCAAATCGGCAGCAGCATTAGCTACCGCCGCCGCCTGCAGCTTCGTGGAAATGGGCAAGAAAGCTATCCGATACGCCGTGGTCAGTACTCAGTACTCAGTACTCGTCGGCGGGACGGTGACGTTGACGTTGACCTCCTCGAAGACGAGGACGTCGCAGCGGTATGCCTCCTCGAAGATGAGGACGTCGCAGCGGACGAACGGTGGATGCAGTCCGTCGCCGCCGAGTTAAGCCTTTCAGATACAGCGTTCCTCGTCCGCGACTCCACCCGGCCAGCCGGCACCGCCGCGCGGTTCCACCTCCGATGGTTCACTCCCGTCACTGAGGTATCCTAGCTCCCCATTCGTCCCCTCCACGAATCTCAGACTCAGAGCCGCCTTTTACTACCAGCATCGATCTCAAGTCCTGAATCCGTCCCGTCGATTTGCACAATATCTCGCCCTTGACTCATCTGCACTAACTGTCGAATTATATGGTGCCCACCCATCTCCATCGGCTTGAGCATTTGCTGCATGTAGTTCAGTATTACTTCTGCTCATGCGTTGCGGTTTTCAGGTCAACCTCTGCGGGCACGCGACGTTGGCTTCGGCGCACTTCCTCTTCACGACTGTTCTTGCCGAGCATGGCATGGTGGAGTTCATGACCAGGTCCGGGATACTAACTGCCAAGAAAGTTACTACGCCAGGGAGTGTCTCAGAAGAGGAGCAGGGGAAGCTGTTTATTGAGCTGGATTTCCCCATGGACAGTTTTGTGGGCTGCAACACCGCCGACGATATGCCTCTGATCCCAGAGACCCTAAACGGCGCATCAGTTGTCAGTATTCACAAATCGAAGGCCGACGGTGACCTCATTGTACTGTCCCTCCCCCCCCTTTTTTTTTGCTTGCATAATTACTTTCGAGAATCAGCTTTGTCATCTTAAAATAAAGCATGCTGGTGCTGCTGTGACCATTCTTTAAGCTGGGGAACTTTGTCTCGGTTCTTTGTTAATATGAACTGTTGCTCACTTATGCCACTTTTACTTCACAAACATTGACTGTCAATTAAAAACCTTATATGGCTTTCAGGTAGAACTTTCGTCAGCAAAAGAGGTTGCCGATATCGTTCCTAGCATTGACGAAATAAAACGTTTGGACAGCAGGGGTCTTATTGTTACAGGACCGGCACCTGCTGGATCTGGATATGACTTCTTCACACGTTTCTTCTACCCAAAATTTGGGATAGATGAGGTGATATCCTTTCTTAATCCGAAGTTGTACATAAAATTTCGAAGCTTGTTTTAACTTAACACGTCATTGACCATTTCTTGTACCAATATACTACTATGTTGATAACTATAACAAAGTCCTGTATAATTACCTCTCCAAAGTCCCCGCACCTAATTCTGCGCAGGTTTCACGTATGTTGCATCTTCCAGTACTGAACTATGGATACCACAGTCTTGTAGGCTTTTCTACTTCCAGAATGTTCTAAACGTTTGTTAACGAAGTAGATTGGAACCGCCTCGGGTACGTGTTAATATAAGCAACAGAAAACCTGTGCGTGGCATTACAGGATCATAGTTCGGAACAGAAAACGTGGGAACAGACCTGAACCTATACAACCTGAACCTATACAGATAACACGTACAGGAGCTGTTTCAAGATTTAGATTACGCCTAAACTCATGAAGATTTCTAACAGGAAGAGCCTTACTGAACCCATCTGCAACTTGATCTTTGCTAGAGACAAATATTATAGCCAATTTCTTTGCAGCAACTCTTTCTCGAACAAAGTGAAAATCTATCTCAATGTGCTTTGTACGAGCATGAAAAACTGGGTTTTGCAGCTGTGGCACCCAGATTATCACACCAAAGACATGGTTTCTCTTGCAACTTAACTCCAAGTTCATTCTAAAGAGCTTCAACCCAGATCATCTCAGTTGTAGCATTAGCTAATGATTTATACTCTGCTTCTGTACTAGACCTTGAAACAGTAGCTTGTTTTCTGGCACTCCAGGAAACTAGATTTGGTCCAATGAATATAGCAAAACCTCAGTAGAGCGCCTATCATCCAGACATCCTGCCCAATCTGCATCTGAAAAAGCACTTAAAAGTGTAGAAGTAGATGGCTGAAAGGTTATACCAAAACCAATTGTATCCTTGACATAGCGCATTATCCTCTTGACAGCTGTCCAATGAGCAGTGGTTGGAGCGTGAAGAAATTGACATACTTTGTTTACTGAGAAAGCCAAATCTAGTCTAGTGAGAGTGAGATATTGCAAACCTCCAACAATACTTCTGTATTTGGTACTATCTTCAGGACCAAGAGAATCTCCAACAACAAGGGATAGAGGATCTGTAGTAGACAGAGGTGTAGGAGCAGATTTACACATTGTCATACCAAGTTTGCTGAGCAAATCAGATGCATATTTTTCCCGGGTTAACAGCAACCCCTTTGGCGACCTCTTCACTTCAATGCCTAAGAAATAATGTAGTTCACCAAGATCCTTGATAGCAAAATTTTCATTTAATTGTCGAAGCAAAGCTAAAATAGCACCATCAGAAGAGCTAGTAACTATTATATCATCAACATAGATCAGAATATATATAGTAATTCCTGCCTTCTGGAAAAAAAACAATCTAGTGTCTGCCTTGAAAGGAACAAAACCAAGATCATGCAATTTTGAACTAAGTCTAGAGTACCATGCTCGAGGAGCTTGTTTCAAGCCATACAAGGCTTTGTCAAGTTTGCAAACATGATGACGAGCATTGGGATTTTCAAAACCTGGTGGTTGCCTCATGTAGACTTCCTCCTCCAGAACACCATGCAAAAACGCGTTCTTGACATCTAGCTGTCGCAAATTCCAACCTCTGGGGACTGAAATAGCTAACACTGTTCTGATAATAGCTACTTTAACAACTGGACTAAAAGTATCTTCATAATCAATACCATATCGTTGTTTGAAACCTTTTGCAACAAGACGAGCTTTCTACCTATCAATGGTGCCATCTGCCCGTCGCTTGATTCGATAAACCCATTTGCAGTCTATCAAATTTCGACCAGAACTTGAAGGAACTAAATGCCATGTGTTGTTTTTGAGCAAGGCATCATGTTCTTCCTCCTTTGTTGTGCGCCAGTGAGGATCTTCAAGTGCCTCAGACAGAGAGCGTGGTTCATCTGTAGATACAAGCAAACCATACCTTACAATGTCATCAGTATAAACTTTGGGATTTTTGATACCCTTTTGAAGTCGAGTTTGTACGCGAGCCACAGGAGATACTGCAGCAGGAGAATGCACAAAGATCTGGGAGAATCTGCACCAGAATCTTCATCAGAATCATCATTGTTTTCAGCACCAGATTCTTCACCGGGATCAGAAGCAGCCAATGATTGGCCTGATCCGGCCGGGGACGCAGCAGCTGGCGGAGACAGCGACCGATGCATGCTGCTGCTGTCGGGTGTGTGTTCGCTGGGCACGCTGCTGCTGGCAGGCGTGCTGTCGCTGTTGGAACTGGCAGGTGCAGTGGACGGGGACCGGGGACGCCGCGTATAAACAATTGGCTGACGCGCGCGGGAGCTCACGGGAGTGGATGGCTGCACCTCGGGAGCAGCATGCCTATCCACCTCGGGATCATCACGCACATTATACGAGGTGCAAGGAGGATCATGGTGGGATCGCGCTCTAGATTCGTCTTCTTCTTCAGAATTTGATTGTGACTCATTTTGAGTGATTTCTTCACTGTTTTGTCTCAGATTTTCTCCTGTATCTCCACCAGCCTGCAACACATCAGTAATAGGCACAAAAGTAGACATATGATCATTAGCTTGTGACACATCCTCATGCAAGGTAAATGACATGGATGGAAGGAGAAGAATTTCCTTCCGAAGAAGAGGTCTGGCATTTGGATGAAGTGCAGCGAAAGGAAACACATTTCCACCAAAGACAACATCTCGACAGATATAAACCCGTCATGTAGATATGTCTAGACATTTTATTCCTTTACGAAGAGGGCTATAACCAATGAAGACACAACACTTGGAACGAAAAGCAAGTTTATGTGTGTTATAGGGTCGAAGATTTGGCCAACAAGCACAACCAAAAGTTCGAAGAGCATCATAATTTGGTGTAACACGAAGAAGCCTTTCAACAGGAGTATCTGTTGACTGCCAAAACCCACCGGCGGGCAGCGGCCTTGTCAACACCGTAGAGCCGGGAAGAGCCTAGAGCTGCGGCTGGCTGAGACCCCTCCGAGCGACGGCCCGCAATGCTCTTCTCGGTCACACGCGGCGATGCGAAGTGCAAGGGCGTGCCACCCGACCTATACCTGGTCGGGAAGGTGATGGGGATGCCTCGCTTAGTTTCTGCAGGGCATACATGTAAACATTAAATACGAGCCTCGATCGGCTCTCGGGTTATCCTCGTGAATCGGCTCAAAGAGCCGATCCACCCATGATTCGTACGGGTGCACGAATACTTGGTGGTCCTGCTTGATCAAGATAGAGCTAATGAGATCTACGACGATTTAGGGTTTTCACCGCATAATCGGATCATCCTACTCCGAGGTTGGGCCTCGCGGCCACGCACGGTGCTCGTAAGCCGATCCTAAACAAGGCCTAAAAACCAACATGAAGTTGATCCTCGGAACATCTCGTTTAGGACTTGCGAACGCCACCCTACGTGCCACTGGATCCTCCCCCCCTTTGTAAGGCCTAACTATTGCAGATATTAAACTAATCCTTGTAGAACAAGGAGCAATCGTAACGGATCAGATCTACTAAATAATGATCAAGCGGGGTGCCGCCCCCACACTTGAGATAGGTGTGAGGGCGGCTAGATATGCAAGGGTTGCACTACGTAAGCATGCTTAAACGAAGAACAATGCTAACCCTAACACATCTATGATAACTACGTTGCTCGCCATCAAAAGCGCTTCGAGTACGAGCAACGCATGAACAACGTGGGGCTTGTGCTGCCTAGATCGCAAGATGCGATCTAGGCAGCATGTCGCTACCCGATAGAAACCCTCGAGACGAAGGAGTTGGCGATGCGCCGAGATTGGTTTGTTTGGGGTTGAACGTGAGTTGTTGTTTATTCCATAAACCCTAGGTACATATTTATAGTCCGGCGGACTTTCTAATGTGGGCGTGCACTAAACCGTGCACGAGATAAACTCTAACTTTTAATCTAGATACAAACTACCATAATTAAAGATACACGGGCAACTTAGCCCAAATTCTCCGTGCAAGGCCGCTTCATAGATCTTCCATGTGTAATCTTTCAAGCCCATCTTGATCGCGGCCCACCTCCTGATTTAGCCAAAATCTGGTGATAACACATGCCCCCCTGGTTTTGGAAATGATATTTCCAAAATCATTACGTCTTTCTTTCGTCGGGTCATGTCATGGCAGAACCATTGCGGCATTTTTCGTCATGATGCCCTGTCCTCTCGACTGCTCCGCGCGATTTGACCGTTGTCTTTGGGTACTGCCTCCTCGAAAACTCGCTGTGGCATTGAATTTTTCACCGTAGCCCCCTTGTATTCAACCGCTACGAGCGGTTCGCCATTTCACCATCCTGCTCTGTCTCGGCCATCGGCACCAAAAACCCCCAAACTCCCACGGCCATGTCTTCCTCTTCTTCCTCTTCCTCGTCGGTCTTCCACGACTCCTCCTCCGAAGCTTTCCTACGGATCCTCCTCCTCCCGCGAAACGCCGCCGGACATCCGCGCCCCGAAGCATGGGACACGGAAGACCACGCCTCCTCTGTCGGTCCGAAGACGACCGGTCCACGACCAGCGGGGACGAAGATCTTCAGTTCCTCGCCATCGGGGAACTGGAGTCGGAGAGCGAGGACGACCAGTTCCCCTGGGATGGCTGCCCCACCTCTGAAGAAGAGGAAGGAGAAGACGACGACGACGACGACTCCCTCGAGGGTTACCCGCCAGCGAAGCGCCTCCGCATGTGGTGGGACGACGACAGCAGCGACGATGAAGACGAAGATGAAACTCCCGTAGAGGGCTATGGGAGCAACGACGAGGAACCCATCGGCAGCAGTACCGATGAGAGTTCCGAGGACGACGACGAAGGAAGCGATGGCCCGTAGATTAAGATCTACTAGTATAGGCCTAGCAGTAGTAGATTGGTCAATAGACCCTTCTTTTGTTCTTCCTTCCCGAGCAATCGGCTCTTTCTTTGTAAGAAATCCCCTTATCAATGAAGAAAATTCCTTAATTAATTTCGCTCCCTTGCCGATTGTCGAATGGAGTTGGCCAAGCTGTTGTATAAACTTATTTCGCTAAAGTCGATATCAGCGTATCGGCTCTGTTCTCTGAAGTCGATGCCCGTGCATCGGCTGTACTTGTATACTGTTAATCTCCATACGTTTTCTCAAGTCGATGCTTGTACATCGGCTGTGATTTTCTATATATATATACATATCTTTTTTTACTGGCCGATTCTGGAATCGGCCCCCACATCTTACTCTCCATCATCCCACATGCTTGGGAAATATTTCTTGAGGTGTTGACCATTAACAGCCACGGGGAACTTTTCGCCGCTCAATTCCTCCAGCATGTATGCATTACCCTTCAAGGCCTGGACAACTTTGTACGGACCGTGCCAATTAGGAGACCACTTGCCATATGCCTTATCCCTGGTTCCCAATGGCAACACAGACTTCCCACACAAGATCGCCAACTTGGAACTCCTTTGGCCTAACCTTTTTGTTGTAAGCACGAGCCACCCCGGCTTTGTTCTCCTTAATCTTCTCCAACGACCAAAGCCCGAGTTACGTTGCGTCCTCAATAGTGTCGCTCATCAAAGCTGCATATTCTTCGGTCGTCGGATCATTCGAAACGTGACACGTCTTGATCCAGCCGTAATTTCCCAAGGCAACACGGCCTCCTGTCCATAGACAAGCTGGTACGGCGAGGTCTTTATAGCTCCATGGCACGACATGCGGTAGGCCCATAATGCTTCTGATAACTTCTCGTGCCAATCCCGAGGGTTCTCGTCAATTTTCCTCTTGATCGGCTTGATCGAGGCTACGATTGGACGCCTCGGCCCGTCCGTTAGCTTGAGCATAGTATGGGGATGATCGGATCAGTTTAATCCCTACGTCATCACAGAACTTCCTGAATTCTTTAGAAGTAAAGACCGAACCTCCATCGGTCGTGATAGTCTGGGGAATTCCAAACCTATGAATGACGTGTTCTTTCACAAACTTGATCACGTCCTCTGATTTCACCTTTTTCATAGGGACGGCTTCCACCCACTTGGTGAAGTAATCTGTGATAACCAGAATCCATTCATGTTTTTTTACTTGATGCCGGATGGATTTTGCCGATCATATCCATGCCCCACCCCCGAAACGGCCAAGGCTTGATGATGGGGTTCATCGCCGATGCTTGGCACCATCTGAATTTTTCCAAACATCCGACATGCTTGGCACCCACTGTAATAATTGAAGCAATCTTCAAGCATAGTGGGCCAATAAAACCACGATCGCTCGATCAACCACTTCATCTTATGAGCCGACCGATGTGTTCCACAGGCGCCTTCATGCACCTCATGTAAGAGCCGATTAGACTCGGTCGGTCCTAGGCACTTGAGTAGCAACCCTTCCAATGTCTCCGTAGAACATATCGTCTCCTATAAGGACATACTTCATGGCTCTGTATCTCACCCGTTTAGGTGCCCCCGAGCCGAATCTTTCGAATAATCGAAGATCTCGGCTCTCCAATCATTCCGTTCCAGGAATTGTATACTGAACTTCCGATCCGTCGGCTATATCTATGTAGCTCGACGCCATTTGTGCGAGATTGTTGGCATCGGTATTCCGGGACCTTGGGATCCAATTAAAGTTGATGTACCGGAGCTGTGTCATCAACTCACGGCATTCCACCCAATATGGGAACAGCGATTCACTTTCGCAATTATATTCCTCCGTGAGCTGGTTAATCACCAACTTTGAGTCCCCAAAGAGCTCTACAGCTTCCGCTCCAGCTTCCAATAGCAATTCCATTCCCTTACGTATTGCCTCATATTCTGCTACGTTATTGGTGCAAGGGGTAGATAATCTGATGGAGAAGGAGTATTACGCCCCGAGACGACACGAGCAGAATGCCGATGCCGCAACCATCGTCACAAACCGATCCATCGAAGAACATAGCCCATGCACGTATGGATAATGCTGCTATATTGGTGCTGATCCGTTCAGCGATGAGATCGGCCAACGCTTGGCCCTTGATCGCCTTCGCGGGTTGGTACCGGAGATCAAATTACGACGGCGCAAGCATCCATTTCCGAGTCGGCCTTTCAAAACGAGGGCCGACAACATGTGTTTGACGACGTCGATTACTGGATGACGATGATCTCGCCGTCGGAAGGATGTGATGAAGCTTGGTGCGGAGTGAAGAATAAGCGAGAGGCAAAGTTTCTCGACCTCGGGGTATCTTGTCTCCGCGTCCAGCATCCTTCTGCTGAGGTAGAAAACGACTCTCTCAACGCCATCGTAAAGTTGCACCACCACCGAAGCAATGGACGTGTCGGCCCTGCGACGGGTAGATGTAGAATGGCTCTGTCTTGTCAGGGCGGAACTAGCACGGGCGGCGTCGTCGGATATCGCTTAATTTCATCAAACGCCTGTTCTTTTACGCCCCCAATGAAACTCGTCGTCGGATTTGGTCTTCACCGGCGCCATGAACGGCTCGATTCGTCCTGACAGATTAGAGATGAACCGCCGGACGAAATTGATCTTGCCGATGAGGCGTTGAAGCTCCTTTTTCGTGGTCGGCGGCTGCATGGTACGCACCGCCTCCTGACTTTTCAGGCCGATCTCAATTCCCCGTTCATGAACCAGAAAACCTAGGAATTGACCAGCCGTCACGCCAAAGGCACACTTCTTCGGATTCATTCTCAGCCCGAATTTCCGAGTCCGGTCTAGGACGCGCCGGAGATCATCTAAGTGCCCCTCCATGGAGACTGATTTGACCACCACGTCGTCGATATATATCTCCACCAACTTGCCGATCAGATCATGAAATATATAATTCATGGCTCGTTGGTACGTTGCACCAGCATTCTTCAACCCAAAGGTCATGACCACGTACTCGAACAAGCCTACGCCCACGGTACCCCGAATGCGGTCTTGTGTATGTCTTCCGGAGCCATGAAAATCTGATTATAACCGGCGTTGCCATCCATGAAGCTCAACACCTTGTGGCCGGCGGCGGCGTTTATCAATGTTTCCGCCACGGGCATCGGATATTCGTCCTTTGGGGTAGCTCCGTTAAGGTCTCGGAAATCGATGGCCACGCGCCATCGGCCGTCCTTCTTCTCCACCGGAACGATGCCGGAGATCCACTCGAGCATACTGCATGGCCTGATGAATCCGGCGGCCAACATTTTCTCAATCTCCTTCTTGACTTCTTCCGGAATCTCGGCCCTCATCCGACGTGCTCGTTGTTGGAACGGCCGAAATCCTTTCTTCGGGGGAGGCGATGCTCAATGATGCTCCTGTCCAACCCGGGCATCTCCGTGTAATCCCATGCAAAGCAATCCGGGTATTCCTTCAACGGGGCTATCATCTGTCCCCCGAGTCGCGGATCTAACTTCTTGCCGATAAAAGTAGGTCGAGGCTTATCCCCGGGACCGATGTCGACTTCCTCTAGCTCATCGGCTGATGTGAACCCGTACCCTAGCTTCCCGTCACCTGTGAGGTCGACGCCGCATGTCGGGAGAGCGGGCGATACGGATACAACGGGCCGATTACTAGCGTCGGCTTCTACCTTGATCATCACCGGGATGTTTTGGCGGTGTCGGGGCCGATCACATGGAGCAGCCTCTTCCTTGTCTTCGCCACGAGAGCGGTTGCCCTCGCCTTTATCTTCATCAAGAGGGTGCCCCAGTTCTATCATGTTGATGTTGAACGGATGTCCTGGTTGGCACCTCCCAGGGTGAGTACCGTTAATCCTGTCAACGGCACGCGCCGGTGAATTATGCGCTCCTGGTGCCGCCGATGTGCGCGACAACGGCGAACGGGGCCGGAGTGGCACTTTTCCTTGGTAGGTCCTGAGAGCTGGCTCTAACACAGAGTGCTGATTCTTCATGACCTCCTTGATCATCCGAACGGCGACATGCTCTAAAGTATTCACCAGGCTCTCGGAATGGAGACGCAACGAGTGAGCCACCATGCCACCAATCTCATGGCGTACGGCCCCGGTACGTTCCTCGACGGGACGGATAGGTCCACTTCATCGAGTGCGCCTTCCGGTGAGAACTCCTTCCGCCGACGCCATGCGAACGGGTTACGTGATATGAGCCGATGAGGTCGGCTTCGAGGGTAGCCTTGATCTCGTTGTATTGCTTCTTGAGCTCGTCGGGCAGCTCCTCGTAGGTGAGCGGCGTGCCGTCCGCCATCTCGGATGTAGATGGCGATGTGGTTGATGTAGACGATAGTCCCACCGGGCGTGCCGAGAATGTGTTGACTGCCAAAACCCACCGGCGGGCGGCGGCCTTGTCAACACCGTAGAGCCGGGAAGAGCCTAGAGCTGCGGCTGGGCCGAGACCCCTCCGGCGACGGCCCGCAATGCTCTTCCGGTCACACGCGGCGATGCGAAGTGCAAGGGCGTGCCACCGACCTATACCTGGTCGGGAAGGTGATGGGGATGCCTCGCTTAGTTTCTGCGGGGCATACATGTAAACATTAAATACGAGCCTCGATCGGCTCTCGGAGTTATCCTGTGAATCGGCTCAAAGAGCCGATCCACCCATGATTCGTACGGGGTGCACGAATACTTGGTGGTCCTGCTTGATCAAGATAGAGCTAATGAGATCTACGACGATTTAGGGTTTTCACCGCATAATCGGATCATCCTACTCCGGAGTTGGGCCTCGCGGCCACGCACGGTGCTCGTAAGCCGATCCTAAACAAGGCCTAAAAACCAACATGAAGTTGATCCTCGGAACATCCTGTTTAGGACTTGCGAACGCCACCCTACGTGCCACTTGGATCCTCCCCCTTTGTAAGGCCTAACTATTGCAAATATTAAACTAATCCTTGTAGAACAAGGAGCAATCGTAACGGATCAGATCTACTAAATAATGATCAAGCGGGGTGCCGCCCCCACACTGAGATAGGTGTGAGGGCGGCTAGATATGCAAGGGTTGCACTACGTAAGCATGCTTAAACGAAGAACAATGCTAACCCTAACACATCTATGATAACTACGTTGCTCGCCATCAAAAGCGCTTCGGTACGAGCAACGCATGAACAACGTGGGGCTTGTCTTGCCTAGATCGCAAGATGCGATCTAGGCGACATGTCGCTACGATAGAAACCCTCGAGACGAAGGAGTTGGCGATGCGCCGAGATTGGTTTGTTTGGGGTTGAACGTGAGTTGTTGTTTATTCCATAAACCCTAGGTACATATTTATAGTCCAGCGGACTTTCTAATGTGGGCGTGCACTAAACCGTGCACGAGATAAACTCTAACTTTTAATCTAGATACAAACTACCATAATTAAAGATACACGGGCAACTTAGCCCAAATTCTCCGTGCAAGGCCGCTTCATAGATCTTCCATGTGTAATCTTTCAAGCCCATCTTGATCGCGGCCCACCTCCTGATTTAGCCAAAATCTGGTGATAACAGTATCAGAATTAATGACTTTGCTAGGGAGAAGGTTTATCAGAAAGGTGGCTATGAGAAACGCTTCATCCCAATATTTTAGAGGCATAGATGCATTAGAAAGCAAAGCAAGACCAACTTCAACTATGTGGCGATGTTTTCTTTCAGCAGAGCCATTTTATTGGTGGGCATGAGGACATGAGACATGGTGAGATATGCCAACTTGTTGGAAAAAAGTTATTGAGTTTTTCATACTCCCCTCCCCAATCAGTTTGCATTGTAATAATTTTCCTATTGAACTTGCGCTCAACATATTGCTGAAACTGAAGAAAAGCTTGATGAACATCAGAACACTTTTTGAGCAAATATATCCAGGTAAACTTGCTAAAATATCAATAAAGCTTACATAATAGGCATGTTTCCATGCATGGAGAGGAGCAGGACCCCATACATCAGAAAAACTTGTTCCAAGGGAACACTGGATCTACTAGTGGAAGTAGGATAAGGTAACTGATGCATTTTAGCTAACTGACATGAGTCACAAACATATGGGGTAATCTCTGGGGTGTAAGCTATTTTATTTTTCCTAAGAACTTGCTGAACGATAAATGAAGACGGATGTCCTAAGCGACGATACCATGTAGATGATGACGACTTTATTGTGATGAAGGCATGCTTGGAGGATTCATTGGAGATGGGCATCAAAGGATAAAGGCCTCCATAGCATGGACCTCTAAACAGAATTCTTCGTGTTGCTTGGTCCTTGATCAAAAAGAAGAAAGGATGAAATTCAATATAGACATGATTATCAAGTGTAAATTTATGCACTGACAAGAGATTTTTTGAAGCACTTGGAACATGGAGAATATCATTGAGATGAAAAGAATTATGAGGAGTGCACAAGACTGAATGACCAATATGACTAATGTGCATACCTCTGCCTTCTGATGTGCGAACACGATCTTGTCCATTATATGCATCATGAGTAGTGAGCTTGTTCAGCTCGCCTGTGATATGATCAGTGGCCCTGTGTCATAGTACTAGTTTGTATCAACTCCTTGGGAAGCAAAATTAGCCCCCTTGTCACCACCACGATCACCATTGTCACCACGGTCATCACCGTAGCGCCACCAGCACTCCTTGGCCGGATGTCCATGAATGTCATAGATTTGACAAGTAGTGTCGACATACGGAGTAGGATGACGACGAGGACACCCACTGTTGTCCTTGTCATTGCGATGATTATCATACCGGCGACCTTGGTAGCCACCACCATTGCGGCGACCTTGGTATCCACCACCATCATGGTATCCTCCACCAACACGGCGATCACGATCATCTCGGCGTCCACAATCATCGCGACGATCTTGAGGTCTACGGTCATCACCACGTCCGCGGTCATCATACTGTTGACGCGGACGGTCATCACGCCAGCGGTCCTGGCCGTGCGAAGGAGGGTCCGGGCCACGTGGGGAAGGACCTCGACGTGCAACATTGGCCGAGGATGAGAACCCTACATCTTCAGTTTTATGGAGATGATCATAAGCTTGAACTTGATCAAATAAATCTGACAAGGAGGTGGCCGGGTTTGCACGAACATCGGTGGTGAGGTTGTTGTAGGGGCTTCCAAGGCCATTCTGAACATACTAGATGAGTTCATCATCCAAGGGTTTTCCTGCAGCGGCAAGTTCAGAGGCAAGCGTCTTCATCTTAGCAAAATATTTCTCGGCAGACAAATCATGCTTCTTGGTGTCGTTGAGAGCACCTCGCGATTCTTTGCACCCGAGACTTGGAGGCGGCCGAGACATGAGAGTTGAGTGCAGCCCAAAATTCAGAGGAGGTCTCTAGTCCAATTACATGAACGAGAACATCAGGGGACAGAGCATTCAACAGCCATCGGAGAACCTTCTGATCACGAGCAATCCAATTGAAGTACGTAGGATTTTCGACGACCATCTTCTTCTGGTTGGAATCTTCAACCTCAATCTCCTCAATATGTGCCTTCTCAATTCCTTCAACGAGATCCAGGACTCGTGCACCGCGAAGAGTAGGAAGGACTAGGGCCTTCCAGACCAGAGCGTTCTTGCGTGTGAGTAGTTAAGTTGGAGGAGCCCTGAGAGTGGCGGTCAATACCGTCGTGGGCGAAGAAGAGGCCATGGGTTTTGCCTTGGGTTTTGGTTTTGGTTTTGGTTTGGTTTGGTGGCGGCGGCAGAAGTTTTGGCGGCTTTGGTTTTGGTGTGGGTTTTGGCGGCGGCGGCAGAGAGGCTGCGGCGGCGGCAGAGATTTTTGTCTGGCTTGGTTTTGTTTTGGCGGCGGCGGCAGAGATTTCTGGCTGGCTTGGTTTTCTGGGTTTGGGTTTAGCGGCGGCGGTAGAGAAACTGTGGCGGCGGCAGGGTTTTTTGTCGGTGAGAGCTAGGTCAGGAGGAGATGCTCTGGTACCATGTTAACGAAGTAGATTGGAACCAATTGACCTGTTCGGGCCTCGGGTTCGTGTTAATATAACCAACAGTGTGTGGCATTACAGGATCAGAGTTCGGAACAGAAAACGTGGGTGCAGACCTGAACCTATACAGATAACACGTACAGGAGCTGTTTTATATCTCCAACACATCCTAGCCAAAAATGATTTTTTCCATCCCCCCCCAAGAACCCCCCAAGAAAAACATGGCCGGGTTCCACTATGGATCACAAGATAACGGAACAACAGCGTAAGTTTCAGTAGTTCAAAACTGAAAACTAGAGAAAACAGAAAAGCCCCGCACAGCGCTACTGTTAGTGTTTTGGGATTTCTATTTTCGTGCCCTCGGTTCCTTAGTTGTGCTCAGTTTTCCCCAGCTCCTTAGTTTTTCCTCAGTTTTCCCCAAGACCTTGTCTGAAACCATCACAGATGCTATAACGGCCGGTTGCCCGACGGTTGACCGTTATCTTCGACTAGTGGGGCCACGTAGAGCCCGCAAAGACACGTCGGACCATCCATCTTTGTTTGACCGTAAGCATCGCTGTATCCCCGACCAAAACACGCACGAGTGGGGCTTCGGTATATCGAATGACAAGTGGGCCATGGCGCTGATACAAGGGGCAATACACGGGTAGGAATAGATTTTTAAACGGAGCTCTACGGCGATGGCACGGAGGAGGTGGCCTGCGGGGTGCCGAGATGAGATCGACGTCCACAAAGAACTGCATGAGGCGAGACCGGACGCATTAGATAGATATGAACTAGACGCGTTTAACCATGCAAAGAAGAGAAGAAATGGTCGACGACATCGACGACTACCTCAAAACTTTGGCTGACCGTGTCCGACACGAACGCGAGCAATGTAGAGAAAACTAGTGTCTCTCCTTTACGGCGTGTATAGATGGGTGCTAGAAGAGTGTGGTGGCGAAGGGAAAGACCTCGCGGTGGTACTGTGGCGTCCGAGCATAGCGGGCGGCGTGGCCGTGCCCACGTCGGCGTGGATGCATGTTCGGCATTGGCATCGGCATGTACGTTCGGCATTGACCTCGGCGGTATCTGCGGTGTGTCGGTGATCGAATGAGGGGACGGGATTGAGGGTGCATCCCGACGGTGACCTAGCGGTGGCGTCGAGCATAGCCATTCGACCATGCCGATATCGGCATCGGCAAAGTTTGGAGGCCGTGGTGCTCGAATCAAAGAGGGATTTGTTTCTTGTACGCCAAAAGTGATTTGAAACAAGTTTCGTGTTGAAGGTTAGGTAACGAAAGTTTGTAACTAAGCCCAAAATTATACTAGCGCCATGGTGAGGTTCTTTTTGATAGAGCTATACGGTTGGGCAAACTTTTTTGACACTTTTTAGATAGGGTTCCTTGTTGTTACACGTATGGCATCATGTATGGCAAATTTGGGATCATTTGGAGATGTTCGAAAAAATCACTTTGCTTAAACGCATGCCGTTTCAGTCTCCATCGAAACCAGACTTTTCTAACAAGGTGATTTATTCTACCTCCTCTAAATGACCTCAAATTTCATACAGACTGATCTTCTATACATAGATAGATAGATTGTTTCGTTTTTATATTTTCGAACTTTTTATTTCCCTTTATAATATCCAATTGATTTTCAGGTCAAAACCTCGAAAAACAGCATCATGTATGGCATCATTTTCGCCATAAATTTCAAATTTTGTGAACCTTTCCCTTTTAGATATTCCTTGTTGTTATAGATATGGCATAATGTATGCCAAATTTGGTTAGGTCTCACTTGAAACCAGCTTTTGTAACAAGTTAGGTTTTTTCGACCTTCTCAAAAGGGATTTTTTCTACCTTCTCTAAGTGACCTCAAAAATCATACGGACGATCTTCTATACAAAGATAGGTAGATTGTTTCGTTTTTACATTTTTTTGAACTTTTATTTCCCTTTATAATACCCATTTGTTTTCAGGTCAAAACCTCAAATACGGAGATAGATAGATTGGTTCGTTTATCATTTTTACCGTGAATAGTAATGGCTACAAGAAATCGGTAATGGTCTATCAATTTTTGCGTGAAAAGTAATGGATACAACAAATCGGTGATGGTTTATCATTTTTTGCGTGAAAATTAATGGCTACAACAAATCGGTGATGGTTTATCATTTGGGATTTTCGTGAAAATTAATGGCTACAACAAATCGTTGACGGTTTATCATTTTTTGCGTGAAAATTTATGGCTACAACAAATCGGTGATGGTTTATCATTTTTTGCGTGAAAAGTAATGCCTAAAAGAGTTTATAATTTTTAGCGCGTGAAAATAAATACAGAAAACCGCCCTTTAGCATACTCGGAGAGTGGAAGGTAACCGCCGACAGAGAGAGAGAGGGTTATCCTCGCCCGTTAGATCATACGATCAACGGTCGGCGGGCACGATCCGCGTGACATGGGCTAGACCAATCGGGGCAATGTTGCACGTGTGAGAGAATTTGTGGAGGGAGAGGGCAAAACTGAGTAGTATCAAGAAACCAAGGGCACCTATGTAAAAAACGAGACTAAGGGATTCAAATATGAGATTTAAAAAATGGAAAATGCGTGTTTTGTACAATAAAACCCATCTTGGCCTATCTCAAACTATTTGCAATACAAATATACATGAGTGTGAGAATTGTGGCCTCATTTAGACAAAGTAAGTTTTGGGGAAAGCTGTTTTGGGAAGGGCTTATTGTGGAAAACCATGCACCTTCATAGCTACTAGGTGATTTGAGAAGGCCTTTGAGAAGTGGCAATTTGTGGTAAAACTTGATTTATCTATGACTTATCTATGTTTTGAGAAGCGGCAATTTGTGGCAAAGACTCCATGAGTATGTGCCACTATTTTTCAGAATTTTTTGCACATTAAATGACTCATTTAACTAGTTAATCCCATTTGTTGACTAGTCCGTTGACCAACTACTTGAGGGTAAAACTGAGCATATTGCACTAGCCGGTATTAGCACTCAAGGGGAAAACTGAGCACACAAAAAATGCTAGTATAATGCTCGAGGTTATACCCGAGTATATCTTAAATTTCCGGGGTTAGACTCGAGGACGCGTGTTGCGGTGCAGAAATGAAAGACGTGCAATTGTTGACGCGTAGACGCCGGTCGCGGTGCGAAGTCGAAGACGTGCAATCGTGGACGCGTGGCGCATTGCGGAAGTCCAAGACGTGCGGACGTGCGGCGGTGGACGCGTAGGACGCGGGTCGCATTAACCACCCCTTGCCTTTATAGACGCCTCCTCCCACTATCTCTGTCACTCTCACTCGCCTACGCAACGCCGCCTCTCTCACGTCCCATCATCTTCTCCAAAGCAAAAAAACCCTCTCCCTCTCCCTCTCCTCTGCCGGCGAGATGGACAAGGAGAATGCCAATCCCATCGTCCACGGTGCCGTCGGCTCCAAGCGCGACGCCTCCCTCTTCGACGCCGTCCCCTCAACGGACGTCGCCGCCGTCCCCTCAACGTACGTCACCACCGCCTCCGCCGGTGCATCGGAGGCTGCTGCCGCCGGTCGCGGCCAGATCCCGCCGGGATGGGACCCCTACGAGCCGGTGCCGTACGTCCCGCCCCCGAACCGCTACGACACCTCCATAGAGGACCCATGGAACGAGCTAACTACGATTTGCTTCCTTTTTTTGTTCCCCATTCCTTTTTGAACCCTATTTGTGCTGGTGTAGATGGATCTGTGGATGGATGAGTATTGGGCTAATATTTGCGCCGATTTTATTCCATTTTGCTTTGATCCCTCCTTGATTTCGTTTAAGATTTGGGGTTCGGCCGTTCGGTTAATTTATGCAAGTAATAATGGGATCTCAATCGGTTAATTTATGCAAGTAATCATAGGATCTCAATCGGTTATTTTATGCACGAATCAAAAGATATCAACCGTTTAATTTGCAAATAATTTGGAATGTGTTCAAGTTCGGATCTGAAATCTGTTTCTTTGCCTATGATGAATCGGTGGGCACATGATTTTTACGAGGAGGGTTCAGCGAACCATTTCTGTGTACAAATCTGTTGTGCATGAGCTTTGGTTCACTTACACCGTCCGTGTAGACATATAATCGTGTCCACTCTAACTGAGGCTGCCTCTGTTTTTCCTAACTTTGTTATCATGCACGTTTGCAACCCATTCACTAATAAATTCCCGTTTGATATGGATCGGCTGTATCGGCAGCGACGTCGGCGACGACGACGAGCACCATGACGTCAAGACTCGCCGAGTGCTGTGGAGGCTGCAGGTCGGCCGATACGTCTCCTACCTCGACGTCGCCAAGGGTGTCTACGGGTGCCCCTTCGCACTAGGAGGCTCGGCGGCACCGACTTCAAGCTGCGTCCTCACGCATGCCGAGAACATCGGCCACACCAACCCCAAGGTCCGGCGCGTCGGTGAACCCCAACTCCTTCCGCGCCAAGCACTTGGCGCTCGGCATGCACCTCCGCGGCATCCAACGGGTGGAGATCTCCGGCGGGCGCATGCCTCCGCTCAAGCCCAAGGCTCCCAAGGGGAGCAACAAGTGGAGGCAGAGGCGGATGGGGTAGGCGGAGTCCTGGACGTGTGCCGCTGCTGCCTCCTCCATTTTGTTGTTGGGATCCCTTTGTTGTTAGCTAGGGATCCCTCGTTGTTATGTTGTTAGTATGATGGTACTGTCATCGCTGTGAAGAACCTCGAACCCTACTATGTTTGGCTGCTGAATGCAGCTTATTATCTATATTATCTATCCCTATTCTACTATATGACCTTGTGAGTTTATCGTACATTCCCTGTAGATTTGCTTCTAGATTTAACTACATACATATGGACTAGATGGAGTACTAGATTGGGCTCCCTACTAGATTTGCTGCCATATTGGGCAAACAACGAGGGCCAAAAGGCACAAATAATAATTGAAGAAAGACAGAAATGCAAGCTTCTCTAGATTTGATACTAATTAGGTGAAAAAGGCAGAGAGAAGGAGGCAGAAAAGGTACTCTCAAAAGGGAAATGCCAATGGCCGAGAGAGACAAAACCCAGCTCCTGCTCACGTGCAACCAAACGCTATCTCGTCCTGTCCCACGCGGTCCCTTTCTACCAGCCCCACGCGACGCGGGCCCACACGACGCGGCCCCACACGTCGGCACGGAGCGGCCAACTTAACGGGAATCCTGCCGTCTGAGCTGCCTTCTGCGGGTTTCAAACAAGCACTTGGGGAAAACTGAGGAAAAACTAAGGAGCTGGGGAAAACTGAGCACAACTAAGGAACCGAGGGCACGAAAATAGAAATCCCTAGTGTTTTAGCCAGCGGCAGATATTTTTTTTCGATAAGGGGCACTTTATTACTTAAGAGTTTTAAGTCATTACACCCGACCTCTGCATATCTTAGATGCACACACCCGTTGTTTAGTCTTGACATCAAAATAAAAGGCGAGATTACATATCATATCGAGAAATTGTAAAGACGCCTAAACTGGAGGAGATTCGATCCTTAGATTATGCTGCCATCCATGTAGGGAAAAAGTATCCCTCGCCGCAGCTTCCGACCGTGAACAGACCTTCGTAAACAGGTCTCGATGCTCCACACGCTGGAGCGACGACCATAAGCGGAGGGTGATTGGTACACTCGGTATATAACCCGCAATGCAGAAGAATTAGTACCATTAAACAATTTATCATTTCTACATAGCCAAAGCGACCAAATAATGGAAATCGCTCCCACCCTAATATGCTTCTTGAACCTAGGATCAATGCCATTTAGCCAATTCCCGAAGATATTGGTAACACTACGTGGCTGATACAAGCTCGAAGCTAACTGGATGACTGACCATATAGACCTAGCGAACCTGCAATTGAAAAACAAGTGTTTTATTGTCTCCTCCTGGTGACAGAAAGCACATTGTTTACTCCCTTGTCAATTCTGCTTAGCTAGATTATCTTTCGTGAGAATAACGCCTTTGCGGAGGTACCATCCAAATACCTTTATCCGCAAAGGGATTTTCAACTTCCAAAGTTTATTGTTATTAGGTGTATCGATTGGTAAATCCGGATGAATAAGTGCATTGTACATGGAAGCTACCGAAAATTTACCATTTTCATGTAGATTCCAACGAAATTCGTCACGACCAGGTTGTAGATGAACATTCGCCAAACGTCGAAGTAAGGCGTTCCAGTCCAACAACCTCTGTCCTAACAAATCCCTACGGAACGTTACATTTGGAGGAGAACTGTCCATCACCTTAGCGATGGTCTCATTTTTGTAACGCACTATAGAATACAAAGCGGGGTATTGTTCTCGGAGGGGTGTGCCATCAAGCCACCTATCCTCCCAGAAACGAATTTCCGATCCATCCTTAATGGAAAATGTACCATGACGGAAGAAATGATTCTTCGTTGCCATTAGCCCAGCCCAAAAATGAGAATCACCTGGTTTCCAAGTAACATGTGATAATGCTTTTATGCCAATATATTTCCTTTTAAGCATTGTTTGCCAGGTCCCTTCCTCCAGTAAGCAGCCCGAACAACCACTTACCTAGGAGAGCATTATTCTTGACCTCTAGGTCGTGAATACCAAGCCCTCCTTGGTCGTTAGGACAGCAAACAACACTCCATTTTGTCAATCGATATTTCTTCTTCTCATTATCTCCTTGCTAAAAGAATCTTGACCGGTAGTAGTCCAGTTTTCGTAAGACTCTGATACGTCCAATTTGCATCACTATTTTATATCATAATTTGCTGTTATTCATTTGATATATTTCATATTGGGACACAATACTTATGTTATTTCATCTATTTTGCATGTTTCATGATTATTTGGAGATCGAGCACCGGAGCCAGGATTCTGCTGGAAAAGCACCGTCAGGATGCAATATTTCGGAATATCAACTGTGGAAGGAAGTTTTACCAAAAATCCTATTTTTCCAGATGACGGAGGAAGCCGAGAAGGGGAGCCAGCTGGACCCATGGTGGGCCCACACCATAGGG
>NC_061513.1:223938831-224049191 GCF_022539505.1 Lolium rigidum | reverse complement strand
ATGTACCCTATATCCTAAACCTCTTTTACTAAGTATGTATAAAAGAAACCTCTTTCATTTAAATCTGTAAACACATGTTGGCTATCGATACTCTCCATGTAATACAGCTGCATGTTTTGGCACCCTCTGATCGCAATATTTTGACAGGATCCTGTTACTGGCAGTATACATTGTGTTTTGGCACCCTATTGGGGTAGAAAGCTGGGGAAGCAAAAGTTGACGGCATATCAAGTATGTGCTTAGCTATGTTTTCAGAAAATTAGTTAACATTTGAAGGTCTATGCTTTATTTTAATAACAAAGAAGCTACAACATGTGCTCGACCAGCTAAACCATCATGTTGGTTTTCCTTTGTATGTCCATGTATCGTCAGGCATCTCCAAGTGGTGGAACACTATACCTGGAACTAGACAACGCAAATGGGAGAGTCCAAATCAAGGGAGAAGCTGTTACTGTGATGGATGGGACACTCCTAGAATAGATTGCATGCCGTTGTCATCGATGTGTTTGCTTATGCAATTATGCTTCCAAGGACAACTGTTCATGTAGTTGTAGTATGACCTTCGATGTTGGCAACAACGTTTGTTGTGTCGTATGCTGGTTTAACAATAAACAGGATGAGCTATAGAAAATTCTGAGCTCTTTTGACAACCTGACCAATGTCCGGCAAGTGCAAGCTCACTTACAACATTATTACTAGGAGTATTTTATCGTGCGGTTGGGGTATTATCCGCTCGATTACGAGAAAGAATGCAACGAACGAGGACAGCGCTTCTCTGGTCAGACCGTGACTTCAAAAGTTTGTGGTTCTGTATGTGGAGTTTTATCGCCTGTGATTCTTAGGGGTGACATGTGAACATGGTTGTGCTTTAGGACACCAGGTTCCCCATTTTAAGAAGAAATACACATTTTTGTATGTACCGAAGGGGTTTCTCCAGCTTCATTAACGGAACTTAAGGTAGATAAAAGATACAGTTCGCATACATCACGGCATCCAAATGATGTATCAGTCAAGCAGGAACCAGCAAACAAAAATTAGAACAAGAAACAAACGAGTCAACTACCTCAACCTAGTCTAAGCAAGGCCTAAATACAGTCATTGCTGATAAATCTAAACCACTGTCTAATTTTGACATGTTGGCGCCATGCCTTTAGTTCGATTGAAGACGTCACATGCCACCATCTTCAGCAGCTCAATTCCTTGTTCCATCGCCATTTTGCACCCTTATTTTTCTGCAATTCATTCCAACTATCAATCCAACAACCAGGGCTAAGCCCGCAAAATTTGACTTAAAATGGGCCCTATCGTACTAGAAAAGAGTACCAATAAAAAATGCATAATATCACACATTGTTCGAGAGTTGCTAATAGTTTAAAATCACTGGGCCTCAGTCCATTCAATTTACTTGTTAGTTCATTAAAGATAAAGAAAGAGAAAGGCTCTCTACAATATGCATGGTGACCAAGGCAACAAGGACGACCAAGGCAACAAGGACGCGTTTGGTATCCTGGACTTTCCTTGGCTCGCATTGGGGGCACAGTTTTTGTGCCGTTTGGTTTTGTGGGTTTCTCCACGTTGTTCTTAAAGCAACGTTTTGTCTAGTTCAGGAGGGATACTCGAATCGGCTGTTTCAGCGGGCATGTCTCGTTCTTTTCTCTCGTGCGCTCTAGCGATGCAATATTTGCACGTGGACTAGCTTACGCTCACTCTCCCTTAAACTGCTCCACACAACCTCTCTTCTAATCAATACAATCATACTCTAAATCAAAATAAGATGTATATGAAAAAGATGCATGTTGATGATATGAATCAATTTCGACAATCGGTTTTGTAAGGGTATATTGCTCCTAAGTGTGTTTTTGGTAATTAATGACAATCTTCTATTGACTAATGTTTTCGTTGTGTTTCTATTAAGAAATATTCCATAAGTATTTCTTGAAGTTCATATGTTGAATTCAAGTGTGGATGCCATGAATATAATGGTATACCTTTGGTATTAGCATCAAGATCATCGATTTGAAGAGAAGAATATGATATGATCAAGAAAAAGATATGAAGATGGATTTCTTGTCTGGAACTCAAGTTAGCCATGATCTAGCTTATGTGTTAAGCAATGAATGATCAAGATATTATGATAGCGCATGAAGAGATACAGGGTTGACCAAGACTAAGAGCGAAGATTAAATTCAAGATTGGTCAACACATGAGGCATAAACAATGTACCACATTGGATCATGTGATCTTGTGGTACGGTAAGCCTTGTCAACTATGCTTCATGAGCTAACCCACTATACCATGAGCATGCATCAAGAGCTTGTTCTCATATAGCCCATGAGAGAATGACATCAAGCTTGTATGTCATCAAGGTTGAGAAGGGCAAGTTGAATATGAGCATATCGAATACATCATGCTTGAAGCTTGCCGTCCATTTGGTGATAATGGACATGTGAAGATGTGCCTCAATGGAGTTATCCTATAATGGTGTATGGGCTGTGAGTCTTCACGAAGCAACAATGATCAAGTGAGACATTCCGGCTTGAGTGGAGCTTGAAGCGTTGTCGTCAAGATCAAGAGGGATACGCAAGGCAAAGGTATGGCCTTGCTAGGTTTTCCTTTTACCGGTATCAAGGTGGTTGTTGGAGACCGGGTTATAGCACATATAGCCGCACTATCAAGAGGGGCTTTCGGTTGAGTAACTTGATCACATCATCTTAGGGAGCTCAATCCTTTGCATACTTTGCATCCCTAATCTTGTTGCTTCTTGGTGTTTCTATGTGTGAGGTTCTTAAGCTTGTTGCTAGCTTTTCAACAAGTCCAAGTTCATCAAAAATGGACTCCGTATGTGCGTTTTCGAGTTTGGACGTCCGTTGGTAGGCTCCCTCTCTAAAAATGTTCTGTGAGGAGTCTCAATATGTGCTCAATCGAAGTTCAAGAACTATGTGAGAAGATTTTTTAGTTCTCGAAGAAAAATGGTCATTTGAGCAAAGTCGAGCAATCGGGCATAGAGCCCGGTAGGACCGACCCACTCGCCGGGTAGGTCGGCGCCCCGCCCGGCCTGCCGAGTGCTGCAGCCAAGTAGGTCGGCATCTGGCCCGGCCCACCGGGTGTGGCGCCAAGTGGCTCGACCTCCTGGCCAGTCCGGCCTCTGGCTCGGCCTGCCAGGTGGCCCACCCCTGGCTCGGCCCTGCCGATTTGTACGTCGGGTGGCCCAACTTTGCCCTCAAACTGTTAGTTTTCTTCTTGGACTATATATATTCCTTCTTCCTCCTTGAGCAGGTAAGGTCAACCATTCCATTTGCTCTCTCTCTCTCCTAATCCATTGTTGAACCTCAAAAGCTTGCTACCTCTCAATCCCTCTCATGATTCTTGCATATTCTTGAGGAATTTGAAAGAGGAGGTTTAGATCTACAACTACACCAATTTATTCCTCCTCTTTGTGAGGATAACTCTTGAGATCTACATATTGGAGTTATTTATTGATTTCCTCCATTGTTCTTCTTCTCTAATTCCTTCCTAACACTTGTTGCTTTGGTGGGATTTGAGTGTGAGGGATTTGAACATCTTTGGTGTTCTTGCTTTGCATCATTGTATAGTGTTGAGCTCTCCAATACGATTAGTTTGAGTGATAGACTGTGAGCTTGTTACTCTCGGGAGGGGTGACCTCCTAGTTGGCTTGGCGGTTGGTGCTCCGATGACCTCTTCGTGAAAGATTGTGAACATGCTCGGGCTTCTTCTTCGTGAAACTTGTGAAGTGATTGTGGAGCTTGCCATCTCCGAGTGGAGGAAAAGCTAAACGTAAGGAAAAAGCTTTTGTCCTTCGTGGTATTGGCTTGGAGAAGAAGGCGAGTCTTCGTGTCGTTTGAGAGACCTTCGTGGTAGCCCATATCTCTTCAACGTGACATAACTCACCTTGTGTATGAAAACTCAAGATTAAATCTAGCTTTTCCCCATAGTGATTACTGAATTTGGCGGACGCAAACATAATGCCAACATAATGCTCACATGCCACTAGGGATAATTAACTTAGTTCTCATATGGCGTTATCAAATCTTAGTTGTGTGCCAACTCGTGACTAGCATGAATTACCAATCAAATCTAACCATTAAAAATCTCAGTTGTAATCTCACTTAGAACTGAAGCCGAGCATGACCCGTTGAGGCTCTTGGACAAGTACTCGTGGCCGTCCAACAACGATCCCGCTCCGGCGCCGCCACACTCTTCCGTGCTCGCTGCCTTGCGTTTTCCCGCGCCTCCACTGGCGGCCGGGGACGACGACCACGATGACGGCGCGTAGTACGACGGTTGCACCCGCGTGCTGTGGCCGCCGGAGAAGAGCTGCTGGTTCAGGGATGGATGGATGGCGAGGTGCTCGGCCTCGCCGTCGAAGATCTGCGCAACAGGGTATTCGTGGAAGAGGTCGGAGATGAATGGGATCATGGGGAGCCTCCCAGCGACGTTGGCTCTGCCGGTCTGCGGCTGCTGGTTCTGCGTGATCATGGCACTGCTGCTACTGAAGGGTAGGAATAGGTCGGACATGAACGGTATCGTTGGGAGCCTCCCAGCGGTGTTGGTGCTGTCGGTCTGCGGCTGCTGGTTCTGCGTGATCATGGCACTGCTGCCGCTGGAGGGTGGGAAGAAGCCAGGGGCGTCGTCGAAGCCGCCACCACCGGAGAGGTCGTCGTGGCCGTAGTCGTCGACATCGAGCGTAAGCAGCGGTACCATCGGCGATGCCTGGCCGGCCTTCTTGTAGATCCGGCACAACACCCAGTCATCCAACTGCAGATATATTCGCAAAGCACGCAACGCACAGCACGTCAACATGCCTGTCCTTGTCGAGAGCTACAAACACGCACAGCCCGCAAAGAAACGAACGAAAGCAGGTGGTGCATATGTACCCTCATGGAGACGTTGCGAGCATTGACGGGCTTGTTAAGGGTGGCGTCGAGGGGGTCGGCGGCGATGCGGTACTCGTGCATGATCCAGCCGGTCTTGGTGCCCCTGGGCGCGCGGCCCTCGTAGAAGATGAGCGCCTTCTTGACGCCGATACCTTTCCCGACGGCGCCGTCGTGGATTGGCTTGTCGGTGCCGGTGGACTTCCAGTAGCCGGACCCGGCGGCGCGGTTGGGCCGACTGCCGTTCGGGTACTTGCGATCCCGCGGGCTGAAGAAGTACCACTCGCTGTCGCCGTACACCGCTTGGGCTGCAATGTATCACAGTTCAGATAGGATCATGCATCGTAGGAGTAGCATGTAAATCAGTTAAGATGCATGGATGAGCTAGCTTACATGGAAGGTCCCATGGATTGAACTTGTAGACGTCGACGTCGGCAATGACGGGGGCGGGGCACTGCTCCGAGGCGGCGCGGTTGCGGAGGTAGTAGAAGATGAGCTCTTCGTCCGTCGGGTTGAACCGGAAACCCGGCGGCAGCGACATCGACATGATCACCTTCAGCCAGAGAAGAAGAGGGTTCCCTAGCTGGTCCCTGCGAATGATCAGAATGTATTTCGAGGACTGGCCGGATCGGAGAGACGGGCCGTGCTTTATATGCTCTAGGGGTGGGCATTGGTCATAATCGAAATTCTTTTTTTATTTTTATTTTAGTCTATTTTAAATTCGGTCATAAAAAAGAAGATTGAAATATACTTGTTAGTTTTACTACCTAGCAAATTTGGGTACCTAATAATTTAGGTTCAGGTTCAGTCACGACCGAACACTGTGGCCGATGTTATCAACACAAGACTTAAACATTATTTAGTAAAAGGTTGGCAATATTTTAGATGTATTTTGGACGTTTTTTTCATTGCATATACTATTATCAATTGGTAGGAATAAACATTCAATAATCTAAACAAAAATATAATAATGCTAGAGAAGTTTGATCAACATTCAACAACACCACATCTCACACACATCACAAAATCTGAAGATTGAAAGAGCCTCAGGTAAAATTCGGTCAATTCGATCCAGTGGCGGAGCCACACTATAGCTGTGTAGTCATATGAGTACACAGCTTTCCACTTACATAGGTAGAAATCGTGCAGAAAATTACGAAAAAGATCATATAAATACATGTATTTAACTATACAACTTTAAACTGACTACACAATGTTAACATTCTGGCTCCGCCACCGGTTCGGTCTATTCGGTTACTCGGCACAAATGACCGAATTGACCAAACAAAATTGGATCTATAAAATTTTCTACCCAATTTTTTATCGTTCATTTCTTTCTCAGTTTTCTCGAGTTCGGTCTCGATCTTTTCAATTTCGGTCTTCGGTCATCCTTTTTTTGCCCACCCCTAGTCCTATCTGAACTGTGATACATTGCTCCAAGAACCAAGCGTGCGTGGCAAGGCCATAGGGTTCGGTGGTTTCTCCAGGGGCAAAACCGGCCCTTCTCATTCGTTATTAATCGTGTCCAGCGTGACGTACCCCAAGTCAGACGCGTGGCATCAGCCAGTCGATCGGGGCGCCAGACCGTTGCGCCAATGAGCTGTGCAAGCGTGTATAGTCGTTGCGCTAATGAGCTGTGCAAGCGTGTATAGTAAATCTCACGTAATATCTCCTCGGCATACAACTATGCAAGTGCCAGTGTGTGGACATGTTTCTTGAACATCATCGGTCGCAAGAGAGACGTATGGCTTTGTTCCATCCATGCGTGCCTTGCGCTGCCTTATTTCCTTCCGTCCTCGGAGTGGCTGACTTTTCGGAATCAATATGTTCCTCTTGTTGAATGCTCTATTTAGTTTGGCTTGCATAGCTTCTAGATAACTAGTCCTCATGCGTATGCTCGCCAACCTTTAATATGTAACAACTATTATATCATCAAAGCAATTCCAATAGTATAGCCAACTGCTGGCTATCATATCATTTGTAGTCATCATATAGCTAACATGTATAATGCTAGTTGGCTATAAGTATGAAGTACTTTACTAACATATGACCAACCTTTCACTCTCATAAAGTGCCTAAGAGCACGTGCAAGAGCTGACTATTGCATAGTAGCCCACCCCCTTCTCTCTCATCTTCTCTCTTCTCCAACTCATCTAAAACTAGATGATACCCCGCGCGTTGCAGCGGGCATAATAGAGGAACGACGTGATGCAAAATTACTATATATAATTTCATGTAGAAACAATTGACATAAACAATGCAGATGACTTTTTGTACAATATAATGAAGATAACAATTGTGAGAACAAACAATTCATTATGTTCACGCAAAAATGGAAATTCAATTCAGTAAAGAATGCATCTGGTACAGGTTGCGGCCTACAACTTAAGATGAGCTCCAAGCTCAAAAGGAGATAAAATGGACAAACCAAGGCTACATGGACACCGGCTCATAAAGTGCACTATACATTCTAGTTTATTTTACAGTTTAGCTATTAAAATGCATCTGAGCGAGCAACCCTTTTGTGCCGAAGACCATTCCTGCATGAAAAAAGGAAGAAGAGAAATGTATACCGAAGTTATACCTGGAAGTATACCAGACAATGATTTTATGGAATGAATTGAATGCACTCGAGTCATACCGTTGGTTTAATTTGAACATGGCATATCCGTTCCCATTCTCCATTTAATTGTAAGTTTCTTGATGAATAAGCAAAAACTTGGGTGCGGAAATAGTATTTTGTTATGATATTGTATGCTGAAGTCCAGTAGTAACAACTGCCGGCAGGTGAATACTGAGTTCTTGGAGCAGTTTTCACCAGTAAAAGTTTACAGCCCAAAGGATGCAAATTCTGCATTATGTGGAGCTATGGCTTTTCGAATGTATAAGAAACCTTCAGCTGCCTAGCCTCACGATGTAAATGAGCACGCTAACTGTTTTTCAATTTTAAAAAGTTTGCGATATCCGAAACTGGTGCACAATATTGGAGAAGAATAAGCTCTGAAGGAGGACTTTTTCTGATACATGAGCCCATCTAAAATACTCTCAGTTTTCACAATGAAAATTAAAAAAAAAAAGAAGTTTGCCATGACCCAATATATTCCCAAAATGGAGAAGAATGAGCTCTTAAGGGGGAGCATTGATATAGGAACCCATGCAAAAAACTTTCTGTTTTCACAATTGAACTTAAAAAACAAAGCCACAAGGAGAAATAAACTTATTTTTTGAGAATTAGGGAGAAATATACGTACTGACGGTCTTGTAGTGAATCTCACTCTGCAGTAGTGAATCTCACTCTGCAGTTTTGGAGTCCATCTCAAGAACTCAACCCGGAGGAATATATTCTGCAAATTAATCTTGTAAATTCTTAATCTTTGTACACAAAATTAGAAATAAACGAAAACAGAGGGACAGGGCAAATCAGCCTTCTAGCTAAAAAAATACCTGGCTATTAATCTTGCAAGTTCGCATAAAGAAATGAATAAACAACATCATACATCATTTGCTAAATTAATTGAAGCAACATGAAGTGACGTTTCTCCCTAAATAGATGCACATCCATGTTGTATTGTTGCCTCTGCCGGAGCGCCATCCATATGTAACATCTTTAGGGAACAAATTCTTTATTAAGTTCTTTTACTGTGAATATAGACCCTTTTTTGAACAAACAAATATGCAGATAGATAAAATTAGTAGAGAGAAATATTGAGAAACGGGGATTGGAGAAAAGAAACATATCCTGTTTATTATGGCATCTATAGGGCTAGGAATTTATAGTCGTTGCTGACTCAGTTGAGTCCGAAAGAGATAACAACCTTTCTTAATAAATGGAATCAGGTATGTTAGCTAGGAAGTAGGAAGATAAGAAAAGCTGGCCACTGTACATATGTGAGATGTGCAGAGCAGCACATCTAGAATCATGGCGACCCTGATTGCCTGATTTACTTATCCCTGAACACAATCAAGAAAGCAATGGAAAATAATCAGCATGCAGGATAATAATTGGACAGTAAACATTGGGACAGTGGGAATCATTAGGAACCTGGTATAGATAGTGGACTAAAATGGATCGCGTGTATGGCGAGGGCTGCAATGCGTCACGGTCTGCCCGCTCGATACCATGGATCGATGAGCGACAACGGAGACTTCATTACCCTCCAATCAAGAACGGTGTGGTGTCTCTGGGTGAAATCCGCTGAATCTCGAGCAGGGGCATGGACGGAAAATCTGCTGTATCTCGAGCTTCAACACAGAAATGGAGCAGCTCTAAAGGGCGCGAGAACCAAGTGCGGGGAGGATAGGATAGGAGCAGCTGCACTATTTAAATTGCAGGTCAACTCTTCATCGGTTACTTCTTCAGTTCTTCGGTGGGGAAATCAGTTTCCTTCTTTGAGCAGTAGTGGGCAGGAGAGGAACGGTCTCAGTAAATACGGGAGAGTTATTGGGGAGTTACAGAACAACCTGTTGGACTGTTTTTAGATGAAAGTAAAGAACGGAGGCGCTTTATGTCGGGGAAAATGAGGGGAAGATGAAGATTCTTAATCATGTGATGTGGCTCATTGTGAGACCAGCAAAATGGGGCCATCTATTAAGAAAGAGAAGATATATTATTTAATGTCTTATAGTTAGCTGACTGGACTCTATTGTACTTGCTCTCAGAGATTAGCACTAAACATGATTTAAAAATACACAAAGAAGTTAGCGTGCCTTCAGCATCACTTATGTACTACATCAAAAGTTGGAAATTGAATTCGGCTCCCAGTGCATATGCTCTCTCTACCAAAAAAATTATATTTCAAAATCTCGAAAAATTTTGAGGAATTTTTTTACATGTTTTTGTCTTCATAAAATATGTTCGTTCGTCAAGTTTCGCGAGGAACCAATATTTTTTTGTGATCTATGTAAAAACGGAAATACTTTTATACACCCACGCATGGGTGTGGGCGTTTCCGTCACCATTCATTTATTTCTCGAGATTCGTGCCTACCATGATAGATGGAAATATTTCTTTCTCTCTCCTCTTTTTTCTAAAAAGCTTTATTTTTAGCATTGAAGTTTATCTATTTTACATGCATCAAATGACAAGTCGATTTTTCATGAAACGACTTTGACAGCGCGTAGCACATGAAGATGTACATGCGAATCTTTTGTTTCACATTTTTTGAAATTACAAAATGTATGTAACATGCAATTCAAAATAAAGGGACCATATGCTCCCATGTGCCAAAACATCATTCCCTTTACATTGCTTTTATCTTACTTTTTATTTGTTGCATTATATTTACTTATCATATTTGCATCCAAAACCCAAAAATCAATCTACCTTTTTACTGTTTTTACTTAGTTACTTTATTTTGTCTAGTTTACTTATTTTATTACTATTTGTGTTTTATTTACTTACATGAAACCTTGTACTTGACAACCACACGGTGGAGTTAGGAACACAAAGCTTTATTTTACTTTGCAGAATTGCTAGAAGAAGAAAGGGAGAGATACCTATTTGCGCAGTTTCCCGAGAGTTTGATAACCCTCGAGTTACCCTTGTATGGAAAATTGATTCCTAGACTACACACTCTACACTTGGAGTTCCAACGTATCAAGATCCCTTTGCTGGTGTTGTCAAGCTCCATCAGCGGTGCAGGAGCTCCTACACGTAGGAGGACGAGCAGTTTCTCGTGGGTTGCCTTCCCCAAGCTAGCCCGGCTCTTCGTTCTCGGCCTCCTCCTTCTCGCCGCGTCGCTGAATCAACCAGGCGCACGACGAGTACCCGTCGTTCACCAGCGATAGGAGATGTTCGAGCCGGCGTTGCCTCGTCGTTTCTCGCCGGTCACCATCCCCATGCTACTCCGAATCTACATTCAACGAGCTACTGGATATGTGCTCTTGTTGATTAGTCTATTAAGGTGTCATGAGTTAATGAACATCGATAGAGTGTGTCATATTTTTATTTGATAAAATATGTGAACTGAACCTGAATTGAGCCTGGGTGCTAAAAAAAGCCTTGGAAACCTCCACTTATAAGTCAAAAGCCACAATAAATTCTAACCAAACACTTCAAATTTATTTTGATAGAAAAAGTGTGTTTCAAATTATTTTTAGCGAAAATTGGTAAATTGATGTAATTTTGGTCTTAAACATAGTAATTATATTTAAAACAGTCAAACATAGCTAATTTGTTTCAAATCAGCACTTAAACAACATCTTTAGCAACCAGGGTCATTGCACATATTTGTTGTTTAAGTGCTGATTTGAAACAAATTAGCTATTTTGATTGTTTTAAATATAAGTACTATATTTAAGAGCAAAATTACCTCAATTTACCAATTTTCGCCAAAATAATTTTAAACACACTTTTTGTATGAATTTTTTTTGAAGTGTTTGGTTAAATTTTATTGTCGCTTTTGACTTATAAGTTGAAGTTTCTGAGGCTTTTTTTAAGACCCAGGGTCAATTCAGGTTCAGTTCACATATTTTAGCAAATAAAAATATGACACACGTTGTCAATGTTCATCAACTCACAACGCCTTAATACGCTAATCAAAAAGAGCACGTGTCCAATAGCTCGTTGAGCATATAATTGCTGCATTTTACGGGAATAAAACACCTTCTGAACACTTGAGATTGAGCTCTTCTGGGTTATAATGTCGGCCCAACCAACGTGGAACTGTATTGAAGCAATTGCAAATTCGACGGAAGCATTATACCTTAGAATTATTTGTGTTTTAGTTCCATGAAAAATTATACTAACTCTATACATAAAAAGATGTTAGAGGTTTATCTAAGTTCAGGTGTCTAGAACTCTAGATACATCTGAAGTTAGCCTGTTAGCATGTGATCTGTTGTCACCGACCATCCTGCACTTTCATTGGGCTGTACGAGTGGGCCATCGTTCTTTGGCCAGGCCTGCTCTGAAGACACACTACTTACAGGATAACTACATTTGAGAAAATCGCTTCCTACTACCTTGAATTAAATAAGTTATCTGGCTACACTGCTACTACTATAACCATTCTCCTAAGCCGAACAACTCTTGTATTCGATGACTGAAGAACTATTGCTCACTCGAACAGCAGTTGTCTTAACAAATTGTTCAATGTAATCTGGCTATATGCCAGCGTGATATAAATTGTTCACGTAACTAAAGACGAGAAGTTGAGGTTTTAAACAGTAAGCACAAAGTGCCCAGCTTTAAATTAATAAAGCCCAAACAGCCAGATGAACAAGAATGTTGAAAACAACTTACAACATCCAACACCACAGCAAACACAAGAAAAACAAGAAACTCAGCTGAAATCCTCGATGTCCTCAAGCGAGAATGAAGCACCCGAGGGAGACGAAGGTGAAGCGAGGTATAAGCATCGAACGCGAAGCAGCGGAGACCCGCCTTCCCTAGGAGCAAGCTGTCGCCAGTACTCTTCCATGGCCGGAGAGGGCCCCTACCCCCTCGTCCTGGCTCGAAAAGACGCCGAACCGCCGGCAATGGAAACGCTCCCCTTGAGCGGAGCACACAGCAGGAACCAAGCCTAGAACTAGGGCTGAAATAGAGCCCCAACACTCCCAGCCCGGGCTCACCTTGCGAAGACGTGCTGCCCGCCAAGGGTTCACCCACGCAGAAGCCGCGGACTTGGTCGTTGATGTAGAAGGACAATGTCGCCGAGCAACACCGCCACCACCCAAACTGCACGACAGGAACATCCATGCACCCCGCAAGGTCCCAACAGCATCGCCTCCAAGGAGGACACGACGCCCGTGGCGCCGTCGCCGCCCAACAAAGTTAGGGTTTTCACCCCGGGAGCGCAGCAGGGGTGGGGTAAAGCGAAGGGAGTACCTCGACGTCGCCACCAAGGAGGAAAACGGCACCACTCGGGCGTCGCTGCTGTCAAAGCCGAGACCGGCAAAGGGATTTCTGCCGGACTCCATTTCCAACCACCAGCACCACCTCCAGCCATGGAACCGGCGACACAAGGCCCTCGAGTTCCAGATCTGGCGCGATGGGATGAGCCGAAGTGAGGTGGAGGAGATTCTTCAGATCTGGCGCCGCCAGCCACCGTAGCAGCCCCGCGCTACGACCACTGTCCACCGGAACCTAGCCTCCCACGTGGCCTAGATGCCGGAACGCATACGCGCCCTGATGTAGTATACTTGGGAAACCCCAAGAGGAAGGTATGATGAACACAACAACAAGTTTTTCCTCAGTAAGAAACCAAGGTTTAGTCAACCAGTAGGAGAAACAAATCACTTCTGAAGGTTGTTGCTGGCTGACTTTGGCAGAGCGCACTACCGGTATCAGCAACAACGTGAACCTGCACACCACACAACCAAACTACTTTGCCCCAACTTACAGTGAGGTTGTCAATCTTACTGGTTTTGCTAAAAACAAAGGATTAGACGTATAGCGGGGAAAGAGCTATTTGTTTGCAGTGAAATAAAGAGAACAGTGCTTGCAGTAGATGGTTTTATCAATTGTAAAATAAAAGAATGAGATCCACATTTCACTAGAGGTGTTTCTCGATAAAGATAAATAACATATTGGATAAACAAATTACAGCTGGACAATTGACAGAATAAAGACCATACATGACAAGAAGATTACTATGAGATTCATTTGGGCATTACAACAAGATTCATAGACCGTAATCAAACTGCATCTATGACTAATAATCCACCCTCAGGATATCATCCGAACAACTTTAGGTATTAAGTTGCAAGCAACAGATTATTGCATTAAGTAAAGTGTGTAAAGTAAACAATAGAATTATCCTTGGATAAAACATTATTGTTTTCTCCCTAGTAGCAACAGCACATCTACAACCTTAGAAGTTATTGTCACTCTCCCCGATTAGTAGAGGCATGAACCCACTATCGAGTATAAATACTCGCTCTTGGAGTCACAAACATATAATTGGCCAGAGCATCTACTAGCAACGGAGAGCATGCAAGATCACAAATAACAGTATAACAGATCATAATCAACTCAACCATAGTATTCAATATTCATCGGATCCCAGCAAACACGACATGTAGCATTATGTAAAGATGATCTTGATCATGTTAGGCAGCTCACAAGATCAAAACATGAAGCATAAAGAGGAGAAGACAACCCCGTAGTCCAGAGATGAACTACTCACGCATCACTTCGGAGGCGGGCATGGTGATGAAGAGGCCTCCGGTGATGATCTCCCTCTCCGGCAGGGTCCCGGGAAGAGCTTCAGAACCCTACCGAACTAGGGTTGACGATGGTGGCGTCTACGGAACTTTTCGTGGATGGAGGCTCGGGTATCTAGGGTTTTTCCGAGGATGTGAATTTATAGGCGAAAGGTCGAGGTCGGTGGACGCCCGAGGGGCCCACACCATCCCTAGGCGCGGCCAGGGGGGCCTGCGCCTAGGCATGGTGCGGCCGCCTCCCGGCTCTTCTCCGTCTCCCCTTTGACCGCGTCTTCGTGACAGAAAAAGTGGAACTTCCACTTTTGTTTCGTCCAATTCTGAGAATATTTCCAGAATCACTTTTCTGAAAAACAAAAACAAAAGAAAACAGGAACTGATGTTGACAAGGGATTAAGTTGTCAATGCCTACGGATTGTAGACTTAGGGTTTCGTAAGAAGTAGAGGGCAAGTAGCTCTCGAAGGTTTCAGCCAAAAAGGTACTCGACTAAAGATTACGGTGGTTCTGTTGACAATAGATTCGATTCTTTCTTTCTCCCTCGGCTCCCCTTTATATAGGAGGTGGAACCGAGGCATATGGGCATTTCCTATATTGCTATCATATTCATATTACAACTCCAATTTCTTTATCCGAAGTTCTTTGAGCATCCAAGCTTCTCAATCTTCGGGTCCATGGGCCTCTCGTCCTTTACAGATAACCCGGGTACCTTATTCGGAATGCCTGCTAGGCATACCTATGTCAGTAGCCCCGGAGATTTTGCTTGAATCATAGAGTCGAGTAAAATCTCCATCATAAAAATCACAGTATGCATTTATCATAACAATTATTTTTCTCAATGTCTATTTTATTACAGGGATATTGGTAAATGAGGCTGGTTCATCTGACGGATCAGGTACCGGTTAATTTCTCTTGTAGCAAACCCGCATAAACCTACTTCAAGCTCGAGTCCCTGGACTCGAATCCGGGATACTGGTGTAATTCGACATGCGCCGCTTAAGGACTTATCATTATCGAACTCCAGTTTTATTTTATCGAGTACCCAACGCGTCCGTCGGGATTTTTCTTCACATATGTTGATGCGGATAAAGTGGGAGAGCATTCGGGTGCGATGCCACGCCACACATGACGGATCCTGGGGTCTTACCTTCATACTCTTTTTCGAGTAACATCATTCAGAGTTGTAACAGCGGCGGACGCGCTCTGAGAATATATTGTCAAGTGCCTTTGTTCGGCTGATGGAATACCTCATTTCTTCGAGATAATATATTTATATTGAATAATATCTTGATCTCCCGATGGGAGTATGCTTGTGACGGTAAAGCACACGTCCGTTGGGAACCCCAAGAGGAAGGTATGATGAGTACAGCAGCGAGTTTTCCCTCAGTAAGAAACCAAGGTTATCGAACCAGTAGGAGATGAAGATCACGTGAAGGTTGTTGGTGAAGGAGTGTAGTGCGGCGCAATGATACGTCTCCAACGTATCTATAATTTCTGATGTTCCATGCTTATATTATACCAATTGCTACATGTTTTATATACACTTTATATCATTTTTATGCATTTTCCGGGACTAACCTATTAACAAGATGCCGAAGTGCCAGTTCTGTTTTCTGCTGTTTTTGGTTCCAGAAAATTACTTCTGCGAATATTCTCGGAATTGCGCGAAACCAAAGGCCACGTCCCTATTTTTTCAGAAGCTTCACGGAGTCCGAAGGAGAGACGAAGGGGGGCCACGAGCTGGCCACACCATAGGGTGGCGCGGCCCCACCTTCTGTCGCGCCGCCAGGTGGGGTGGGCCCCTTGGGACTCCACCGACGCTGCCCCTTCGCCTATATATTGTCCCAGATGCGAAAACCCTAAAAAGTCCAGTCATATTCCACCAAGGGTTCCGCAGCGCCGCCGCCATCGACGACAAGTTTCGGGGGACAGAATCTCTGTTTCGGCACCCTGCCAGGATGGGGAATTGCCCCCGGAGCCATCTCCATCGACACCACCGCCATCTTCATCGTTGTTGCTGTCTCCCATGATGAGGAGGGAGTAGTTCTCCCCCGAGGCTGAGGGCTCTACCGGTAGCTATGTGGTTCATCTCTCTCTCCCATGGTGTGATCTTTATGTGATCATGAGCTTTGTAATCTAGTTGAATATGTAGATGTTACTCTTGTCTATTATGCACTCTAGAGGTTACTTTAATATGAACTCCGGAGTCACTCTCCATGGTGTGATGGTGACGAGTGTGCGCATCGTGTGTGATTCCTTTATGACGTTGTGGAGCTTGTTTACTACGGCTTGAGGTGTGCTTTTGCAGCCCTACACAATGAATGGTGTTTGTTATCCAACAAGAGAGTGTTTGAGAGTAGCATTTATTTATTCAATTATGTGATCATTGTTGAGAGTGTCCACTAGTGAAAGTATGATCCCTAGGCCTTGTTTCTAAGCATTGAAACACCGTTTCCAACAAGTTCGGCTACATGTTCGCTTGCTTCCATTTTTATTTCAGATTGCAATTACTACTTATAATCATCCATATTACTTGTATTTCACTATCTCTTCGCCGAACTAGTGCACCTATACATCTGACAAGTGTATTAGGTGTGTTGGGGACACAAGAGACTTCTTGTATCTTAATTGCGGGGTTGCTTGAGAGGGATATCTTTGACCTCTACGTCCCCGAGTTCGATAAACCTTGGGTGATTCACTTAAGGGAAACTTGCTTGCTGTTCTACAAACCTCTCGCTCTTGGAGGCCCAACACTGTCTACAGGAATAGAAGCGTGCGTAGACATCAAGCTATTTTCTGGCGCCGTTGCCGGGGAGGTAAGGTAAAAGGTATTCACATCCTCCGACTACTAAGCTATTTCCTAGCACTGTTACCGGTGTGTGAGTGCTCGAAGCTATTTCATTTAGATTCTGCAATTATATCTTTTTGTTTCTTGTTTTTATTTCACTAGTTAGGCTTAATGGAAAACAACAAAAAAATAGAGATCTTTATGAAATTTATATTGAATTAGGACATGATGTGTTTGAAGAGAGAATTAAAAAACCCATGGAACTTTGTTTGCAAAATAGTTGTAGCAATGTCTTTAGCATGAATTCTTTGAACACTATTATTTTTAATGCTATGGAAAAGTCTAAGCTTGGGGAAGCTGGTTGTGATATTTTTAGTCCCCCAAGTTTTGAGGAGAAAATTTTCTTTGATGATACTTTGCCTCCCATTTATGATGATTATAATGATAGTGGTATTTTGGTGCCACCTACTATGGAGGATAAAGTTTATTATGATTATACCATGCCTGCAATTTATGATGATTACAATGATGGTAGTGATAGTTTTACTCCCACTATTACTAATAAAATTGATTATGCTGATGTGGAGAGTAATGATACTTTTATGCATGTGGATCATGATAAGAATGCTTTATGTGATAGCTATATTGTTGAGTTTATTCATGATACCACTGAAAATTATTTTGAGAGAGGAAAGTATGGGTATAGAAATCTTCATGTTACTAAATTTCTTCTCTTTATGATGAATGTTTTGAGCTTTCTCTTGATTTGCTTTTATTTGCTGGGTACTTTAAGACCTACTGGTCCTTATGAGAGAGGGAGACACGATTTCATATATCACAATAATATTAAGTCTCCTCTCCTTGTGTTGAAATTTTTGAAGTTACACTTGTTTTGTCTTCGTATGCTATTCACTTTGTTCTTCATTGACTTGTTTTCTTACAACTCCTATTCATAGGAAGAGTGTTAGATTTAAACATGTTTTATATATGCTTCTTGATGCTCTCTTTTCAATTCTCATCTTTATGTGAGCATCATAAAAATCACTATGCCTAGCTAAAAGGCGTTAAAGAAAAGCGCTTATGGGAGACAACCCATCGTTTTTAATTTCTGTTATTTTTGCTTTTCTTTTTGTTTTGAGTCAAGGTGCTTGTTACTTCTGTAGTAATACCTTTGTATCTTTATTTTCTTGCATTGTTGTGCCAATTAAAGTCTCTAATAGAAAGTTGATACTAGATTTGGATTTCTGCGTAGAAACAGATTTTTAGCTGTCACGGTTTTGAGCTTTTCTCTCTGCAGAAAAATCTAAAAATTCTGAAAAAAATCATGAGTAATCCTAAGATATGTACGCAACTTCCATTATTTTAAGTTTTCGGATCTGAGAATGTTAAGTGCCTCGAAAAAATTCGTCTTTACAGACTGTTCTGTGTTGATAGATTCTGCCTTTTATTTTGCATTGCCTCTTTTACTGTGTTTGAGTGGATTTCTTTGCTACATTAAATTTCAGTAGCTATGGGTAATGTCCAGAAGTGTTGGTAATTATTGTGTCCATGCAGAACATGTGAATTTTTGATTATGCACTAACCCGCTAATAAGATTACTTCGAGTTTGGTGTGAAGGAAGTTTTCAAGGATCAAGAGAGAAGGATGATATTACATGATCAAGAAGAGTTAAAAGCCTAAGCTTGGGGATGCCCCCGTGGTTCATCCCTGCATATTTCAAGAAGACTCAAGCGTCTAAGCTTGGGGATGCCCAAGGCATCCCCTTCTTCATCAACAAACTTATCAGGTCATCTCTAGTGAAACTATATTTTAATTCTTTCACATCTTATGCGCTTTACTTGGAGCGTCTGTGTGCTTTTATTTTTGTTTGTGTTTGAATATATTCGGATCCTAGCAATCCTTGTGTGGGAGAGAGACACACTTCGCTTTTTCATTTGAACACTTGTGTTCTTCTTTTACTTTAATATTCATGGCGAAAGCTGAAAGCCTCAACATTGATTATTATTTGGTTGGAAACAGAAAATGCTTCATGTGATAGTTGGTATACTGTCTTGAATAATTTGATACTTGGCAATTATTTTGAGCTCTCAAGTAGATCATGTTTAAGCTCTTACATCATGTAGTTTAAACCTATTAGTGGAGAACTACCGTAGAGCTTGTTGAAATTTGGTTTGAATGATTGGTCTCTCTAAGGTCTAGATATTTTCTGGAAAAAGTGTTTGAGCAACAAGGAAGACAGTGTAGAGTCTTATAATGCTTGCAATATGTTCTTATGTAAGTTTTGCTGTACCGGTTTATACTTGTGTTTGCTTCAAACAACCTTGCTAGCCAAAGCCTTGTATTGAGAGGGAATGGTTCTCGTGCATCCAAAATCTTGCGCCAAAACCTATGCCATTTGTGTCTACCATAACTACCTACTATGTGGTATTTTTCTACCATTCCAAGTAAATATTTCATGTGCTACCTTTAAACAATTCAAAACTTTATTACTCCTTATTTGTGTCAATGTTTTATAGCTCATGAGGAAGTATGTGGTGTTTTATCTTTCAATCTTGTTGGGCAGACTTTCACCAATGGACTAGTGGCATATACGTCCGCTTATCCATTAATTTTGCAAAAAGAGCTGGCAACGGGGTGCCCAGCCCCAATTAATTAATTTTCATTAATAATTCTCTTCACATGTTTTGCCCTGATTTATCAGTAAGCAACTTAATTTTGCAATAGACACTCCTTCATGGTATGTGAAATGTTAAAAGGCACCCGAGGATTCGGTTAGCCATGGCTTGTGAAAGCAAAACGTTGGGAGGAGTGTCATCTGTAAATAGAACTAAAATACATGTGTAAACAAAAGAGAAGAGGGATGATCTACCTTGCTGGTAGAGATAACGTCCTTCATGGGAGCCGCTCTTTGAAAGTCTGTTTGACAAGGGGTTAGAGTGCCCACTACCATTCGTTGACAACAACAAACACCTCTCAAAACTTTATTTTTATCTCTCTATATGATTTCAAAACTTGAAAAGCTCTAGCACATGATTTAATCCCTGCTTCCTCTGCGAAGGGCCTATCTTTTACTTTATGTTGAGTCAGTTTACCTACTTCTTTCTATCTTAGAAGCAAACACTTGTGTCAACTTTGTGTGCATCATTTCTTATGTGCTTGCTTATTGCACTCATCATATTACTTTGTGTTGACAATTATCCATGAGATATACATGTTAAAAGTTGAAAGCAATTGCTGAAACTTAAATCTTCCTTTGTGTTGCTTCAAAAACTTTTATTAAGAATCTATTGCTTTATGAGTTAACTCTTATGCAAGACTTTTTGATGCTTGTCTTGAAAGTACTATTCATGAAAAGTTTTTGCTATATGATTCAGTTGTTTAGTCATTATCTATTTGTTAGCAAACTATAGACTATTGCTTTGAGTCACTTCATTCATCTCATATGCTTTACAATAGTATTGATCAAGATTATGTTGGTAGCATGTCACTTCAGAAATTATTCTTTTTATCGTTTACCTACTCGAGGGCGAGTAGGAACTAAGCTTGGGGATGCTTGATACGTCTCCAACGTATCTATAATTTCTGATGTTCCATGCTTATATTATACCAATTGCTACATGTTTTATATACACTTTATATCATTTTTATGCATTTTCCGGGACTAACCTATTAACAAGATGTCGAAGTGCCAGTTTCTGTTTTCTGCTGTTTTTGGTTCCAGAAAATTACTTCTGCGAATATTCTCTGAATTGCGCGAAACAAAAGGCCACGTCCCTGATGTCTACGCACGCTTCTATTCCTGTAGACAGTGTTGGGCCTCCAAGAGCAGAGGTTTGTAGAACAGCAGCAAGTTTCCCTTAAGTGAATCACCCAAGGTAATATGGATGATAAACCTTGGGTGATTCACTTAAGGGAAACTTGCTGCTGTTGTACAAACCTCTGCTCTTGGAGGCCCAACACTGTCTACAGGAATAGAAGCGTGCGTAGACATCACGCAACACCGGGGATTCCGGTGCCAACGTGGAACCTGCACAACACAATCAAACTACTTTGCCCCAACTTAACAGTGAGGTTGTCAATCTCACCGGCTTGCTGAACACAAAGGATTAAACGTATGGTGTGGAAAATGATGTTTGCTTGCAGAAAACAGAAGAGAACAATGATTGCAGTAGGTTGTATTTCAGATGTAAAAGAATGAACCGGGGTCCACAGTTCACTAGTGGTGTCGCTCCAATAAGATAAATAACATGTTGGGTAAACAAATTACAGTTGGACAATTGACAAATAGAGAGGGCATAACAATGCACATACATATCATGATGACTACTATGAGATTTACTTAGGGCATTACGACAAAGAACATAGACTGCCATCCAGCATGCATCTATGCCTAAAAAGTCCACCTTCGGGTTAGCATCCGCACCCCTTCCAGTATTAAGTTGCAAACAACAGACCATTGCATTAAGTACTGTGCGTAATGTAAACAATACAAATATCCTTAGACAAAGCATTGATGTTTTATCCCTAGTGGCAACATCACATCCACAACCTTAGAACTTTCTGTCACTATCCCAGATTCAATGGAGGCATGAACCCACTATCTAGCATAAATACCCCTCTTGGAGTTACAAGTATCAACTTGGCCAGAGCCTCTACTAGCAACGGAGAGCATGCAAGATCATAAATAACATATATGATAAATCAATAATCAACTTGACATAGTATTCCATATTCATCGAATCCCAACAAACACAACATGTAGCATTACAAATAGATGATCTTAATCATTATAGGCAGCTCACAAGATCTAAACATGATGGCATAATAGGAGAACACAACCATCTAGCTACTGCTATGGACCCATAGTCCAAGGATGAACTACTCACGCATCAGCCCGGAGGCGGGCATGGTGATGTAGAGCCCTCCGGTGATGATTCCCCTCTCCGGCAAGGTGCCGGAGGAGATCTTCAGAACCCCCCGAGATGGGGTTGACGGCGGCGGCGTCTCTGGAACTTTTCTCGTATTTTGGCTCTCGGTACTAGGGTTTTCGGGGACGAAGGAATAAATAGGCGAAGGGGCAACCTCGGGTGAGCCAGGGGGATCCCTCCCCACAGGTCGGCGCGGGGGGGGGGGGGCACTGCCACGCCGCCCTATGGTGTGGGCCCCCTGCTGGCCTTCCTCGACTCTTCTTCGGTCTTCTGGAACACTCCGTGGAAACTAGGGCCATGGGCTTTTGTTTCGTCCAATTCCGAGAATATTTGTAAACTAACTTTTCTGGAATCAAAAACAGCAGAAAACAGGAACTGGCACTGTGGCATCTTGTTAATAGGTTAGTCCCAGAAAATGCATAAAAACATTATAAAGTATGAATAAAATATGTAGGTATTGTCATAAAACTAGCATGGAACATGAGAAATTATAGATACGTTGGAGAAGTATCAGAGTACATGACGAGTTATGTATAACTTGGCGATGTACGACAATTTCTTCGAATGCAGCTCTTTATATTGTGTTGGCACACCTTCTCTTCTTCTGCTCTTCTTTTTTTTATCATCGGGTGCGTGGCCAGCGCTCCCGATGGGAGCAGTCCCCGAGGCTACAACCTAGTGTTTGCACTTGGTTGTAGGCTCAACTTCTGTTATCCCACCACTCTATTTTTTATCCTTCACTCGCATTTTTTATTCTCTTCTTTCCTTTTTATTTCGTCGTGTGCGCGACCAGTGCTCCCGATGGGAGTAACCCTCGAGGCTACAGCCGAGTATTTGCACTTGGTTGTAGGCTCAACTTCTGTTATCTTGCCATTCTATATTTTCATATTTACCTCTTATCAGAAGATTTTTCGATGCTTCTGCTAAGAGTAGCCCCCGAACCTGTGAACAGGTGCTTGCATCTGGACATAGGCTCCCGAATTTTTCTTCAACTATGTGTTGCTCCAACTCCCGAAGTTTTCTTCCCATCATATTTTTGCTTCACCTCTCGGAACTTTCCTTACTGTGATGTCGCTACTGATGATAGCCACGTATGGCCACCTCGGGAAGACGTGACTCCTAGCGAACCGATGTTCCGTGGGTCCCAAACTCTGCACTTCCTCCACGTCGCGCTGGTGGGGCGCACACATCCTCTGTAAATACTGGCACGTGCGCGGTAACTTCCCCCCAGTAAAATTAAAGTGAAAAGACCATTCTACCACTTGGACACGCGTATGGTTCATAATCCTTTCCTTCTCATCCGACGGCGGAACTTATCGTCTTCTTCTTATAAATTGGAACCTTGTCCTCACTTTTCCCCCTTCGTTACGCCGCACAATCTCTCTCCCTCTCTGCTCGTCTTCCTCTTCGAGTACACCACACACGCGCCCTTTGCTACCGCTCTGTTTCGTCGGCCGTACTTTCGCCATGGGTCAGCGCTCCAAGCAGTGCAGGAACCGCGCTCCAAGCACCGAAGAGCGCGTGGAAAAGGCCAAGATCTCCGGATGGGACAGGTCAAAGCTTTCCACGCAGGACAAGAAGATGCTGAAGAGGATGGGCCTGTTGAACAATGAAGACCCCATCCTCCTATCGGCTTCCGGGTAACTTTCGTTGACTTCCTCATTCGCGACCTCTCTGTTCCCATTCACGAATTTCTCCGAGGCCTCCTTTTTTATCTATGGGATCCAGCTGCACCACCTGACCCCCAATTCTCTTCTTCACATCTCCATTTTCATCAGTCTTTGCGAGTGCTTCCTGGGCATCCACCCTCACTGGGGCCTATGGAAACGCATATTTTATCTCCAGCGCAATAACTCGAAGAACGTCATCTACAACGTGGGTGGCATTTGCATCTGCGTCTGCCCAGATGCCGACTATTTTGATGTGAAATTCGCCGACTCCGTCCAAGGTTGGCGCAGGAAGTGGCTTTATATTAGGGACGAATCTTCATCTTCTCATGAATATGGGCTTGCCTCCTTTGATGCTTCCGCAGATATTCAGAGGCGCCAATCTTGGGACGCAGAAGCTTCTGCCGAAGAAAAAGCGGCCACCAACGCTCTCACTGCGCGCATCCAAAAACATCAGAACACAGATGGGGCAGAAATGTCGGGTGTGTCACTTCCTGCACATCCGAATTCAACCTCTCCAAGCTCGAAAAAATCCCATGTGGATGTATTCGGGCGCTGGAAGAGTCTGACAGGGTTTCTGCCGAGCTTCCCTTGAAGGACTTGGAGAAGCTTGTCCGCCGCTTCACTTCCTTGAGCAAGAATCACGACGTCCCTACTTCCTGCCGCGTGGAGCCATTCAGTGGCAGCAACGCCCTTCCTGAAGTAAGTAATTTCCCTCGAATTGTATTTACGATTTTTGACCACCTGTTTTGCTTCCTTGTTTTGATAATCTTTTTTTTGTTATCGTACTTTTTTTCCTGCAGAAGCACCAAATTCTTTCCTTCTCTCCCTCCTTTGCCTGAAGGTGGTGAAGTGCATGGGCGAGCCGTTGTTCACGACGACTCGCAAGAATCCTCCATTCTTGAGAGCAAACCCGCAGAATCTCAAAAAACTGCAGGTTCCTCTGACAAAGACTCAGAATCTGAGCAACCTTCTAAGTCTACTCAATCCGTTTCTCCTCCTCCTGCTGCTTCTCCGGAGAGACGCAAGAGGAAAAGAGACAATGACGATGAAGATTCCGGCGCCATGACTGGTGTTGTCAGCTCGTAAGTTGTTCTTTTCTGTTTCTTCCTATCTTATTTCTTTTGATTTCCTTATACTTATGTTGCTACTATATTGGCAGAGCTGACGAAGAAGAGATGGAGCCCGAAACTCATGGGCATGCTAACACGAGCACCTCGAACACGTTGGTTCTCTCTGAGGATCAATTTGTTGTGCCAGAAGCGTCGCCTCCACCGCAAGTTGATCCAGAAGCATCGAATCCGGTGCCCAACCCCCGAGCACCGAGGCCGGAGAAAGCTAAAACCAGGACTGCTGGTGAGCAGGAACTTGCTACTGGGAGCACTTTGATTCCTCTCCTTGAGGATCTAAGTTTTCCTTCCCTGGTTGTCGCCTTTTAACTCGAAAGATTTTTTAATTTGTGGAATTTTTTTTTCTTATCGACTTTCCTGCAGCCCTTGATGAAGAAACTGATTGACTTAGGTTCCCATTTCATCGGGTTCCGTGACGAAGCCGCAACTTTGCGGAAATCCTCTTTCTCCCTAGCAACGGCGCCAGAATTTTTTTGATGTGGTGCAGTTGGGAAACCCCAAGAGGAAGGTATGATGAGTATAGCAGCAAGTTCTCCCTCACTAAGAAACCAAGGTTTAATCGACCAGTAGGATAAAGAAATCACTTCTGAAGGTTGCTGCTGGCTGACTTTAGCAGGGCGCACTACCGGTGTCAGCAACAACGTGGAACATGCAACCAACCCAACCATACTAATTTGACTCAACTTAGAGTGAGGTTGTTAATCTCACTGGTTTTGCTGAAAACAAAGAATTAGACGTATAGTGTGGAAATAGTTGTTTGTTTGCAGTGAAATAAAGAGAACAGTACTTGCAGTAGATGGTTTTATCAATTGTAAAGAAGGGACCGGGGTCCACAGTTCACTAGAGGTGTCTCTCCATAAAGATGCTGGGTAAACAAATTACAGTTAGGCAATTAACAGAATAAAGTCCATACATGATAAGATAATTACGATGAGATTCATTTGGGCATTACAACAAGATTCATAGACCGCAATCCAACTGCATCTATGACTAATAATCCACCCTTAGGATATCATCCAAACAACTTTGGGTATTAAGTTGCAAGCAACAGATTAAGGCATTAAGTAAAGTGTGTAAAGTAAACAATAGAATTATCCTTGGATAAAACATTGTTGTTTTCTCCCTAGTAGAAACAACCCATCTGCAACCTTAGAAGTTATTGTCACTCTCCCAGATACTAGAGGCATGAACCCACTATCGAGTATAAATACTCCTTCTTGGAGTCACAAGCACATACTTGGCAAGAACATCCACTAGCAACGGAGAGCATGCAAGATCACAAATAACATATATAATAGATCATAATCAACTCAACCATAGTATTCAATATTCATCGGATCCCAGCAAACACAACATGTAGCATTACATAAAGATGATCTTGATCATGTTAGGCAACTCACAAGATCTAAACATGAAGCATAAAGAGGAGAAGACAACCATTTAGCTACTGCTATGGATCCGTAGTCCAGAGATGAACTATTCACGTATCACTTCGGAGGCGGGCATGGTGATGAAGAGGCCTCCGGTGATGATCTCCCTCTCCGACAGGGTGCCGGGAAGAGCTTCAGAACCCTACCGAACTAGGGTTGACGATGGCGGCGGCTATGGAACTTTTCGTGGATGGCGGCTCGGGTATCTAGGGCTTTCCCGAGGATGTGAATTTATAGGCGAAAGGGTGAGGTCGGTGGACGCTCGAGGGGCCCACACCACCACACATTAGGCATGGTGCAGCCGCCTCTCGGCTCTTCTCCGTCTCCCCTTTGGACTCCGTCTTCATGACAGAAAAATAGGAACTTTTGCTTTCGTTTCGTCCAATTTCGAGAATATTCCCAGAATAACTTTTTAAAATACAAAAACAGCAGAAAACAGGAACTGACACTATGGCATCTTGTTAATAGGTTAGTTCCAGAAAATGCATAAAAATGTCACGAAGTGTAAACAAAACACATATCAATTGGTGTAAAACAAGCATGGAGCATAAAAAATTATAGATACATTTGCAACGTATCACGCCCACCGCTCTCCGTAGAAGCCGGTGGAGCCTCACCGAGCAAGGCCGCCACCTCGCAGTCCCGAGCCCCCGCTGAGGGAGCGGCAAGATCAGATCTCCCGCACCAACAGCCGAGCCAGAGGCCAGCCGTCGGAGGGGGGAGGCCGCCAAACCGCCTCCTTGGTCATGGTGAGCCCGCCAAGGAGATCCTCCACCTAGCCACCGCGGGGGGAGACGAGAGCTCAGATCCCCACCCCCCTTCACCGGTGTCGTAGGCTTAGCCCGGCAGCGCCTCTGGGAGCAGCGGAGAGGGAAGGGAGACGGGGAGGGGGTGGGGCGGTGCGGCGCGCTAGGGTTTCGCCTCCCCTTTCACTAGGAGGGGGTGACGCGAGGAGGAGAGCAGCCCAATTCTATCACAGAAGTTGTGTGACAAAAGGGAAACAACAATTGCTAAGTTTTTTTGTGTGGTAAGGATTAAAAAAATATAGAACATAGTTGAAGCTAGTTGAACATGTTCACTTGCCACTGTGACTGATCACAAGAATTTCTCATGGATTTCAGGTGAAACTTTCGTCAGGAAATGAGATCGCTGATGTCTTAACATTGAAGAAATTAGAAGATGTTCCGGCAGAGGCGTGATTATTACAGGACCAGCACCTACCGGATCTGGTTATGACTTCTTCACACGTTTCTTCTGCCCCAAGTATGTGATAGATGAGGTGATGACATAATCCTTCTGCTAAGTTGATAACATGTAAATAGCGACCCATTCATTTTTCAATTTCTTACACAAACCATAACCTTTATTTTATTTGTTATTTTTGGAGGATCGCACATTATGTTTGGAAAATTCTTATAATCAGCCGACCGATCATGCTCAAAAGATCGGTCATGCTGCCCCATGCAGCTCGCCCACACGCGCTGATGTCCTTGCGTTGCAGCTCTCTTTGCACATGGTGGACCCCATAGCCTTTGGTGTTTGTTTACTGCTGCTACACGCATGCAATGCAGGAAGTGGTGGATCCCACTAATTGTTTGGCTCATATTTTTCTACGAGACAAGCAACACTAGCCAGGAGCTATGTCATGTGCAGGTTTTTGCTAGCTATGCATGCATGTTACGCATGGCTCGTGCACGACAAGTTAGCTTCTAACTAGCACGCTTGTTCAAAAAAAAAAAAACTAGCACGCAATCTTGCGTATAATTAGGCTCACTGTAACACTACTGTTTTATTAACATGTGTACGCCCAGTTGGTTGTTGCTTGCTCCCAATCCCACCGACCAACTATTGTTGTAAACAACACATAATTTTGTAGAATTTATTGTTTACAATTGTTGTAAATGGCCAACCTTTTTATTGGACTTCTTGATGCTAATAACCAAGTGATTTTTGTTGTAATGGTTTGTGACTTTTGATAAAATAGTAGGTCATTTTTGTTGTAATTCAATTCGTAGCAAACTAATTGTTGCTTGAACACTTTGCACTTTTTGTAAACATACAAATTTTGTTGTAAAAGTCTACAATTTTTGATGAATTTGTTAGCCACTTTTGTTGCAAATCAATATGGAGCAAAAAATATTTATTTACTTTATTGTAATCTTTACATTTTTATAAATGTTTCATCATTTTTGATGTAATAATATATATTTTTGTACACAAGGTGATTATTTTTGTTGTAATACCCTCTATCCTTGCACTAAATCAGCACGGTGGCATATTTGTTGTATATAGCAGAAAAGACATGGCCTAAGAAATACACCCCTTCCGTATTCACTAGTAGGAAAAGCCTCATCAGTGGCGCACCAAAAATGGATTCTATGGCGCATGGGAGGTGCGCCACAGAAACTTCGCCACAAAAATAAGGTTTCTGTGGCGCACCGGCTCATGCGCCACAGAATTAAGGTTTCTGTGGCGCACGTGTTCTTAGGTGCGCCACAGAAAAGCGTGCGCCACGGAATTGGTTTTCGGTGCGCCACAGAATTTACTTGTATTATACACGATTTTGTGCTGCCTGCTATACACATGCAGTTTATAGACGAGCAATATACGGATATACAGGTTATATACAGCAACATTCAGATATAATATAAATATCATGTACATTGTACAGATATAACATAGACATCATTATCACATTACTTAGAGCCCGATCGAGATACATATATAGTGGCAAGTGTCAAATGTTTTGCATACAACTCTTAATTCATACAAAATTCACAATTTCGAGATACAAAGTAGTCTTCATCCGGTTCCTCCTTTGCTCCCTCATCTCTACCCACCGGGCTCGCTTGCATCGGGGTCCTTCATCCAGTTCCTACTATGATGAAAATGGAAGAAAGTGAGACCAACAAGTCCGATGCACAAGAGAAATGGAATAAATGCCTCATACATTGTTGGTCAACACAAATATTAACATTCAGGGACGGTGTAAGTGTGACCAAGTCTGATGCACAAGAGATTGATATTTGTGCTATCTTACCAGGCTCACTCACGCCGCCCCCGAGTGTACGGTGACCAAACATTTTAATCATCGGCATTTTGAAAATCTCAAAGCAAATGGAATGATAAAATGGAATAAGTGCCTCATACATTGTTGGTCAACACAAATACTATGGTCAGAAACCATAGTTGCAGTACACACTGCAGTATACTTTGCAGAAGGGCCCCCTTTCCCCGGCCGTCGTTCCGTGAACGGGTGCTTGACGACACAACGACGCCGATCTGCCTCTCCGGCGCAGAACCACGGCAGTCCCTCGCCGTCCGGCTGAACGAGTCCTTGATGCAAAGACCGTGCCGGCCTGCCCAGCATTATGCCGGGCCGTGTTGCCGCGCTTCAGGCCGTGTGTCCGCGCCTGCACATCGTTCGCCTTCTTGCCGGTGAACCAATAGACGATCGTTGGAATAAGGAAACCGATGACGGCCGGTCGCAAGATTAAATTGCGATCGGCCGTCATCGGCTTCCTTATTCCAACGATTAGTCTATTCGTTCACCGGGCAAAAAGGCGAAGAGTGCAGGGCGCTCGAGACACGGCCCGAGCACGACAACAGGGGTTGGCATGATGCTAGGGAGGCCGACACCGTCTTTGCATTAAGGACTCGTTCACGTACTCGGACGGCGAGAGAAGAAAAGTGGTGATGCACCGGAGAGGCAGGTCGGCGTTGTTGTCTCGTCAAAGACTCGTTCACGGAACGGTGGCCGGGAAAGGGGGCCCGTCTACAAAGTATATTGCGGCGTATAGGTGACCAAACATTCTAATCATCGGCACTAAAATGGAAGAAAGAGCCAAGTGGTATCTCAACTAGATATCATATGCCTCATACTTTGTTGGTCGAAAGAAATATTAACATTCCGGGATGGGGTCGGTGAGGCCGGTAGAATGCACAAGAGATTGATATTTGTGTCATCGCACCGGGCTCACTGGCCCCACCCCGAGTGTACAAGTGACCAAACAATTTAATCATCGGCACTAAAATGGAAGAAAGGCCAATGCAATTAAGAAGTAGCTAGTATGAACTAAATGGAATGCCTCATACTTTGTTGGTCGAAACAAATATTAACATCCGGGGATGGAGTAAGTGAGGCCGGTAGGATGCACAAAATATTGATATTTGTGCCATCACATCGAGCTCACTTGCTCCACCCCGAGTGTACGAGTGATCGACCAACCATCTAATCATCGGCAAGTACAAAAACACCAACAAACCAAGCAACCATGGTGACATAAGTCAAGATGCTCAAACACACATAGCATGCATGGAGCAGATGCTCCAAAGGGATTATTCATCACTTGGTATATAGACCAAGTGATGCTGGCAAAAGAGAGGCCAATCAAGAACCAAGTAAATCCAGTAAGTGATAGATATGCCTAAACAAGCAACAACACATAGCATATCCCAGCTAACCAGATGAGACAAGTCTTCGTAGCCAACTGAATCACCTAGCACCACCTAGCCTTTTAAAACCATCAGAACCTGTCCTTTTTCTTCAAAGGATACCACAGTGGCATTCATTTACATGATCCCCTACTGTGGATATCTCTATTTTCATCAAAGCCAACAAGAAAAGGATACCACAGTGGCATTCATTTACATGATTCCCTAATGTGAATATCTCTATTTTAGTATACCATCATAAGCATTCCATTTAAATCACACATTTTAGTATCTGTTCTTATCCAAGTTTTTGCCTCAGCCTTTGCATCATTGGCTGAGCCAAGACATCAAGCATCTGGCCAGGGAGCATTCTTTATTTTTAGGGAACTATATGAACTATATGCACATGATCCAGTAAGCATCCCCACTAATCGAAGCATTATAAGCATAGTAACATACCATAAGCTCACAAGAATCCATCAAGTAAATCTTCACAAGGATACCACAGTAGCATAGTAGCATACCATAAGCTCACAAGAATCCATCATTTTCTTCACAAGTATACCACAGTAGCATACCATAGTAGCATTTCATGCATTTAAATGAACCATTAGCATCAAAACCAACCAAATGTCCAACTAGCAAGCAATACCAAGTGAGCAAGTCTTCATTACCTTGTACAGGTTCAAACATGGATTTATTTCCAACAAAGGATGGAAATCAAATTAACATCATTGAATTAAATTGAATCATTACCATCACATGGTTCATCAATAACAAGTGGCAGTAAACCTCCACAAACAACAGGTACATATGATCCAGTAAGCCACACAGGCATAACAAGTGATATAAGTTGACAATAACCAACACTAATATGTAGTAGCAGCATAGAAGTGTCACTGATATAGAACACTCCAATAAGCATCACTAGCTCACCAGTTAATGGTAAGCAAGTACAGAGAGGCATAGACAATTTCTATTGCTTAAGAAAAGCAACAACAAGGATTAGCAGCATAACAATATACTAACCACTAGCAATCCAGGCTCCAAATGGAACCTTTGGAGCAGATATATATAGAGCCAATATAGCATGTCACTGCTAGTAGCTGGTGTTCATATGAACACCATATGAAGCAAAACGATTAGGGGCAATGCATCCAGAGCAACAGTAGCAATGCATCCAGAGTAACAGCAGCAATGCATCCAGAGCAACAGCAGCAATGCATCCAGAGAAGCAATGCATCCAGAGCATTTCGTCGAGCACTTTGTGCTCGCGCGGGAGAGGAAGAGGGAGGGGAGGGGAGGGGAGAGAGTTCACCGACGACAGGGGTGGAGGAGGAGGTTGACGACGACGGCAGCGGTGGAGGAGGAGGAGGACGCGGCGGCTCCTCCACCTTCACGCGACGGCGGCCCCTCCTCGCCGTAGCGGCAGCTTGTGCTGCAGGTGGCGGGGATGGGAGGACCGTGGCGGCATGCGGCCCTCGCGGAGGAAGGCGGCGGCGACGGCGATGGCGACGACCATGGCGGCGCGCGGCGGATCGGAGGAGAGGGGAGAGGGGAGATGGGAGGGGAGAGGGGAGAGGGGAGAGGTGAACAGAGCGGGGAGGGCACGGGCGAGATGATATAAGTTACCTTAATCCCGTGGCGCACCCGAGCAAGTGCGCCACGGAATCAACTACTTCGTGGCGCACCGAGCGAGTGCGCCACGAAAGAGTTATTTCGTGGCGCAGCACGCCATGTGCGCCACAGAAATACCTACACTAATAATTGGTGGTGGCAGGATGTGGGCCCCATACAATTTCTGTGGCGCAATGTTCAGCAGTGCGCCACAAAATTAAGCTATTTTTTGGCGCATCTAGCATGGTGCGCCACAAAATAACATTCTGTAGCGCATTTTCAGTGGTGCGCCACAGAACTAAGCTCTGCCCATAAGGGTTTTCCTACTAGTGATTATCTGAAGAAGGTAGGATCGCGGGTTGTTCCTCAAAAACTAGGGACCAAAATGCAAAACTGCGTCACAGCCTGTCCTGATGGTTGGATCAGGATCGGACGGTGTGGACTTCAACCGATTTTCAGGTCCAAATCCGTCGACCGATGGCTAGCGCTTCCCATTGTGTTTTGGCACCCTATTGGGCCGAGGAAACAGAAACTGATAGCGTTCCAAGTACTATCACATGGTGACCCAAATTTCGCTAAAAATATGCTTTAGTAAACCAAATTACCATGTTCGTTTTCTTTTATATTGTTCACCTATCATCAGGTATCTCCAAGGAGTGGAGTACTATACCTGGAGCTGGATGCTGCGAATCAGAGAGTTCGTCTTCAGGGAGTCTTTCATGGCTGGGGGACACTCTTCGCTTAGCTAGCATGTTGCCATCCACTTCAGGCCCAACCTTTCAGATGGCACCAGTGCGCACCAGCCTCTACCAGCTGGAGGATTTGAGTCTGATCTTTGAGAGAGAGAAGTCTTCATCCGTGATTGCTGCTAACAGCCTAACATCTTCGAATATCAGACCGAATTACAAGTACTGACACCGCAAAATGAATATCTTTACAAGCATTGACTGAATTACAAGCACTGACACCGGAAAATGAATATTGTTTCATTATGAACGTTTTGGTTCGGCTCCCTTCGTCTGATTATCCCGTGAGGATTCTGGTTGCGCCCATGGGCCCGATAAGTCAAGTCCGCTTCCAATCTATTACAGTTTTTGCCGAGAAGAGAAGCCGGCGATGTGTATGCATCGACCTACGGAATTCCTTTTTGTTGAATAGTCCCACCCCATCCCAATAGACCTCCTTTCACCGGTTCATATACCTCGCAAATTTCCTGGATTATCACAAAGGTGTCTCCAAAATAACAAGCAAGCAACGTGGCCAAAGAGACGAGCGGAACAAAGAAAGGAGAAGAGAGGGCCAAAGTGACCGGAGACGAGAGAGGGAGGAGGCCAGGAAGGGGTGACGACCTTGACGGTGATGCCCAGCCTACTTCCGGTGTGTGTGGCCCGCCGCTCATGAGAATGAGGGAGGAGGCCAGGAAGGGGTGACGCATGCGGGGCCGCTGGCATCGAACACAGTGGAAGTGAAGGAGTGCTATGGTAGCGGCGGCATGGGTGAGGGGAGCGAGAAGGGCCCAACTATGTGTCACCTCGCTAGGGGGGACTGGCCGTTGCCACGAGAAAAGAATAGGTAGGCACACACGTGTACAAAGAAGGAAAGGCAGGCAATCGTGCATAGCTAGAACACTCACGAGCGACCCACGTGCCCATTCGGTGCCAATTTATATGAGAGCGATCACTATATGAAATGTTAGACCATGGAAGATTTTGTTTCCTATTGTAAGGTCTACATGTGTTTCTCTTTCGCGACAACGCGCGGGCATTTTCCTAATCTTTTATAATGTTCGTCGATCATCAGGTATCTCCACGGAGTGGAATACTCTACCTGGAGCTTGATGTTGGGAATCAGAGAGTGCGAGACTTCAGGGTGAAGCTGTTACTGTCATGGCTAGTACACTCTTCGTACAGCTAGCATGTTGCCATCCACTCGAGGCACAACCGTTCATGGACTCTTGATGTGAACTACGTTGAAATAAAATATAATTGCTGCATATGTGCTAGTTTAACTCTAAATCGACCAGTTTTTTTTATGGTAATAGAACACCTTCTGAACACTTGAGATTGAACTCTTCTAGATTATCTGAACAATGTCGGGCAATCAACTCGTGGAACTGTATTAAAGCAATTGCAAAAAAAGGTTTCAAAGAAAAAAGTTGAAAAAAACCCAATGTGGAAGCGTATTAAAGCAATTGCAAATTCGACGGGAACATTATAGCTTAGAGTTATTTACGTTTTATTTTCATAAAAATTACATTAGCTCTATCCATAAAAAGATGTCGGAGGCTTGTATAAATTAAGATGTATAAATCTGAGGTGAAATAAACCTCTAACTCCTATTTGCCTATGACCACAATAACCATCCCGCATTTCCACTGGACTGACGAGTGGGCCATCGTTCTTGGGCTAGGCCTAAAGGCACGGTAAAGATACAGTGGGACATGCTGACACACACAGGAGAGACAACTGGACCGCGGCTTCAGCCGAGGCCTGGCTTGGCTAGCGTTGCGTGTTTTTCATGTTCTCCTTTTTCCTCCTAAATCTCCACCTAGTTTTTTTCTTCGAAATCCATGGCTTGTAGTTTAAATTAGTTGACATTGAGAAGCAATACTAGTGGGTTCTTTCATTTGGTATCAGAGCCAATTGATCCCTCCCTAAAAAAAATCACGAAATCCTCACCCATCTTTTCCCCACCACCAAAACCATGGAGCTGACCCCGCTCATGAAGGCGATGTATGACTTCGCCATGGATGGCTCGGAGAGAACTGCGATCGGGAGTGGATTGCAAACCTCGCGTTGGTGAACGAGAAGAAGGCCTGGCGAGTTCTACCTCGTTTCTACACCACCGAGCTCGCACCACCGCAGCAACGGCTACGGCTTCACCAGCGGCAAGCTCGATCCCGACTTCAGCGCTGGCCATACACGCGACGACGTACCCCCGCGCCCATCAACGACGTCATTGGACTCTACAACGGCCGATGTCCTGTCGAGCTTGATCATCCGACAACAGCCGCTACGAGTCGTGTCGTCCCCCATACAAAGGATGACCTCAATCCGAAGGCCCGACGTACCTACAACGAATAGGAGCATGACACCAAAGATGTGAATTAGGATGCTCTCCCAATCAGTCGCATGTAGGGTTAATGCATGACTTAAGCTTCACAATGCTTTTATCTAAAGTATTTCCACTGCTTGAAGTTGAACTATTGTACTTGAGACGGTTGTGTAAGACTTATGTAAGACTTTTATTCCTTATGTAATGGATGTGTAATCTGTACCAGTTTGGTTATATGTTTACTACGCATTGATCATGGGATCATCAATGTGTATGCATAACATGGTGTTTCGGGCTACTAAGTTCCGAGCCCCACATCAACAATGTTACTGCTACATCAACAACTACTACATCTACAACCAATCGGTACGTGTGGCATGATCAGATCCTCGTTTTAGTTATGGGCGTTGTGGTGTTTGCATTGCCCATGTTCACGTTGATTACTGCATCTTGCATGTTTGAGTTACACATGATAGTAATTTTTGTCTATCATGTTAATATTTAGGAATTAATTATGAAAATATTGCCTAATTCTTCAACCAAAACACATATTTTCTTGGCACGGTTGCCAACGGAGGTACATAGAGTAAAAGAATATCTTATATTTTATTGCACTTTCCTGCTCGTAAAAGAATATCTTAGATGTATCTAAATTTTAATCTAAAAAGGTACATTAAAATTTAATTTAGATAGTAAATCTAAGACAATATTTTATGGGTGAAGGGAGTAGTACAAATCCTATCGGCTTGGTAGGTAGCAATTGTAAATCCAATTCACTGTCAAAATCTTATCACGTGCACTTTTCTATAGCAGATCACGACCGATCGTTCGGTGACGACGAGAACGTGTTCATCGGTAACCCGGTGTCACAAGGATTCAAAGCATAGTCTGTCTCCACAATCGTCAGCACTCAGCAGCCACTCCAGTATATTACCACTAGCGCAAATCTGTAAGCAGCATCCGCCGCCTGCTTCGTGGAAATGGGCAAGAAAGCTATCCGATACGCCGTCGTCAGTACCGAGCAACTCCCCGCTTTCCTGTTTGTATTCCGCTCGCACTCGTCGACGGGACGTGACGTTGACCTTGCCGTGGCCTCGTCGCAGGTGGATGCCTTCGCGGCCGAGCCATTCAAGGGCAACCCCGCAGCGGTATGCCTCCTCGAAGACGAGGGCGCCGCCGCGGACGACCGGTGGATGCAGTCCGTCGCCGCCGAGTTCAACCTCTCGGAGACCGCCTTCCTCGTCCGCGACTCCACCCGGCCAGCCGGCGCCGCCCCGCGCTTCCACCTCCGATGGTTCACTCCCGTCATTGAGGTATCCTAGTTAGCCCCTCATCCATCTCTTCCATCCCACAAATCTCAGAGGTCCCCCTTTTCACTACCGGCATCGATCTGAAGTTCTGAACCCGGCCTGTCGCTTTGCTCATCTTCTTGCCCTTGATTCATCTGCGTTAATTGCCCAATTATATGGCCGCTCCCCATCATCTTGAGCATCAGCATTAATTCCGCATTCGTCGTCGTTTTCAGGTCGACCTCTGCGGGCACGCGACGTTGGCGTCGGCGCACTTCCTCTTCACGACTGTTCTTGCCGAGCATGGCTTGGTGGAGTTCATGACCAGGTCCGGGATACTAACTGCCAAGAAAGTTCCTACACCAGGGAGCACTGGAGTCTCAGAAGAGGACCAGGGGAAGCTGTTTATTGAGCTGGATTTCCCCATGGACAATTTTGTGGGTTGCAATACCGCCGGCAATATGCCTCTGATCCCCGAGACCCTAAACGGCGCATCTCTTGTCAGTGTTCACAGATCTAAGGCCGACGGTGACCTCATTGTACCGTCTCTCCCCTTTTTTGCTTGCATAATTACTTTCGAGAATCAGCAATGTCATCTTAAAATAAAGCATGCTGGTGCTGCTGTGATCATTCTCTTAACCTGAGCAACTATGTCTCTTGGTTCCTTGTTAATATGAACTGTTGCTCACTTTGGCTAATTTTACTTCACAAACATTAATTACAAAATTAAAAATCTTACATGGCTTTCAGGTAGAACTTTCTTCAGCAAAAGAGGTTGCCGATATCGTTCCTAGCATTGGTGAAATAAAAAGTTTGGACAGCAGGGGCCTTATTGTTACAGGACCGGCACCTGCTGGATCTGGTTATGACTTCTTCACACGTTTCTTCTGCCCAAAATTTGGGATAGATGAGGTGATATCCTTTTCTTGATCCAAAGTTGTATGTAGAAATTTTGAAGCTTCTTTAACTTACCACGTCATTCACCATTTTTAAACCAAAATATGTAGATTGCTAAAGAAATTTGGTACCTCTCCAAATTCCCTGCACCTAATTCTGCTCATGCCTCACATATGTTGCATATTCCTGTCTTGAACTCTTGTAGGATTGTCTACTTCCAGCATGTTCTAAACATTTGCTCATCCTAGACATAAATGATTTTTTCCATACGATCCCTGAAAACAGGGCCTGGTTCTACTATCGATCACATGATAATGGAACAACAAAGTAAGTTCATTAGTTCGAAACCGAAAACTAGAGAAAACAGAAAAGTCCTGCACACTGCTACTGCTAATGTTTTAGCCAGGGGCAGAGACCAGAGATATACAAAGAGCACCATCTAAACGAAACAAAAGGAGCTGGATCAAACGACCACACATAACAAACACATAAATAAATATCATCATGAGTTATTTTGTTTTGTTAGAACCAATCTGCCTTGTTCATATGGACAAGATTATAAGGAGCCGAGCTTCTTTGACAACCAAAGTGGGTCTGTAGTCTGTACGCCCCCTCTCCCAAACCTCTGTGCAAATTCATATATCAGTACTCTTCATTAGTGTTAACTAGGTAGCTGTAATCGTTACCTTGCAACCCTGACAGATATTCTTGTATTACATAGGACCAGTTGAAAACTAAGTATGTATAAAAGAAACCTCTTTCATTTAAATCTGTAAGCACATGTGTTTAATACAGCTTCATGTTTCATAACTCATACCCCCTGATCGCAATATTTTGACAGGACCCTGTTACTGGCAGTATACATTGCGTTTTGGCACCCTATTGGGGCAGAAAGCTGGGGAAGCAAAAATTGACGGCATATCAAGTATGTTCTTAGCTATGTTTTCACAAAATTACTTTACATTTTAAGGTCTATATTTTATTTTAGAAACAAAGCTACAACATGTACTTGACCAGCTAAACCATCATGTTGGTTTTCCTTTGTATGTCCATGCATTGCCAGGCATCTCCAAGGGGTGGAACACTATACTTGGAACTGGACGACGCAAATGGGAGAGTCCAAATCAAGGGAGAAGCTGTTACTGTGATGAATGGGACACTCCTAGCCTAGATAGCATGCCATTGTCATCCATGTACTCGTTTATGCTTCGAAGGACAACCGTTCATGGAGTTGTAGTATGACCTTGATGTTGGCAACTGTATTTGCGTTTGTATGCTGGTTTAACAATAAACTGGATGAGGTATAACAATTCCTGAGCTCTTCTTGATGACATGAACAGTGTCCGGCCGGTGAAGTTCACTTGCAGTTTGATTGGGGTCATTATCCGCTCGATTACGAGAAGAAAAAATTGAACAAAAATATCAGTGCTTCGACAGTGAATTCAAAAGTTTGTGTTCTGTATGTGAAGTTAGGGTTTCAACCGAGTCGAGTTCGCGAGTTAGACCTAGCTTAGATTAACTCATACAAATAATTGAGCGAGCTCATACAGAGTCGAGTTAAAGATTGAGCTGTAAAAGTTGATTTGTACTTAGCTTGTGCTAATTTCAAGCCAATAGTTTGAGGTATGAAAAATTAGAACTTTTAAAAATTTGGTTATATATAGAAGGAACAAAAATACCATCCTGAACATGTATAATACTACTAGAAGAATAAATAAACCTTGGATATTCGCCACCACTGACTGCTGGTTAGCTCATCAATAGTCCACAATCCTCAGTACTCACGCAAATTTGGAGCAGCAGTCGCCGACGCCTCGCTGGTGGAAATGGGGAAGAAAGCCATCCGATACGCTGTGGTCAGTCACTCTCCTCCCTTCTCTCCTCTTGAATCGCACTTGGTTGCCGGGACGTGACGTTGCCGCGGCCGCCGCGGCACGGCGTAGTGTCGTCGCAGGTGGATGCCTTCGCGACCGAGCCGTTCAAGGGCAACCCCGCCGCGGTGTGCCTCCTCGAAGGGGAGAACGCCGCCGCGGCCGGGGACGACCGGTGGATGCAGTCCGTCGCCACCGAGTTCAATCTCTCCGAGACAGCCTTCCTCGTCCGCGACTCCTCCCGGCCAGCCGGCGCTGCCCCGCGCTTCCACCTCCGATGGTTCACTCCCGTCACCGAGGTAGCCCCGCGGTTTTCTTGTTTTCTCAGATTCAGCCGCGTTAATTCTGCGCACGCTTCCTCGTTTCTATCAGGTCGAGCTATGCGGGCATGCGACGCTGGCCTCTGCCCACTTCCTCTTCACGACAGTTCTCGCGGAGGATGGCATGATCGAGTTCATGACCAAGTCCGGTGTGCTGACCGCAAAGAAAGTTCCTGCCCAGGGGAGCACCCGCGTCGTCCCGGGTGAGGAGCAGGGGAAGCTGTTTATTGAGCTGGATTTCCCCATGATTGATTTCCTAGATTGCAACGACAATGAGATGCCCTCCATCCCGGAGACCCTGAACGGCGCATCGATCGTCAGCGTTCACAGATCGGCGGCCGACGGCGATCTCATTGTACTGCCTCTCTCCCCTTTTTTTTGCCTGCAGAATTACATTGGAAAATAAACTTCCCCAGCTTAAAATGGAGCTGCTATGATCATAGCTGAACAGCTGTTCTCTTGGTTTCTTTTAACGGTTTTGCTATGTCTCAGTCAATTGAGATTTTCTTAAGTCTAAATCACTTACAAAAATGTGCTTTGAGTTGCACTTTTATATTAAAAAAGTGCAATTGCATTTTTCTGACAGAAATAACCGACGACGGCGATCTCATTATACTGCCTCTATCCCCCTTTTTTTTACCTGCAGAATTACATTGGAAAATAAACTTCCCCAGCTTAACATGGAGCTGCTATGATCATAGCTGAACAGCTGTTCTCTTGGTTTCTTTTAACGGTTTTGCTACATCTCAGTCAATTGAGATTTTCTTAAGTCCTTACAAAAATATGCTTTGAGTTGCACTTTTCTGTTAAAAAAGTGCAGATAACCGGCGACGGCGATCTCATTATACTGCCTCTCTCCCCCTTTTTTTTGCCTTTTTTTTGCCTGCAGAATTACATTGGAAAATAAACTTCCCCAGCTTAAAATGGAGCTGCTATGATCATAGCTGAACAGCTGTTCTCTTGGTTTCTTTTAATGGTTTTCCTATGTCTCAGTCAACTGAGATTTTCTTAAGTCTAAGTCACTTACAAAAATGTGCTTTGAGTTGCACTTTTCTGTTTAAAAAGTGCAATTGCACTTTTCTGACAGACCGGCGGCCGACGGCGATCTCATTGTACTGCCTCTCTCCCCCTTTTTTTGCCTGCAGAATTACATTGGAAAATAAACTTCCCCAGCTTAAAATGGAGCTGCTATGATCATAGCTGAACAGCTGTTCTCTTGGTTTCTTTTAACGGTTTTGCTATGTCTCAGTCAACTGAGATTTTCTTAAGTCTAAGTCACTTGCAAAAATGTGCTTTGAGTTGCACTTTTCTGTTTAAAAAGTGCAATTGCACTTTTCTGACAGAAATGTGCAACTGAACCGTGTTGCACTTTTCTTTGAACTGTAGTTGCACTTTTCTGAGTTGACTGAGACTTAAGAAAATCTCAGTCAACTCAGACATAGGCACACCCTTCTTTTAATCAACTATTGCTCACTTTATGTACTAACTTCAGGTTCAGAAAATTCAATTGCTCAATAAACAGCTTGCATGGCTTTCAGGTGGAACTTTCTTCAGCGAAACAGGTTGCTGACGTCCTTCCTAGCATCGATGAGATCAGAAAATTGTCATGCGGAGGAGTTATGCTTACAGGACCAGCACCTGCTGGATCTGGTTATGACTTCTTCACACGTTTATTCTGCCCGAAATTTGGGATGGATGAGGTGATCTCCTTTCTTGGTACAAAGTCCAAACATGTATAAACATAATGAACCTTCTTTAACTTACCAGGCATCGAGCATTTGAGTAAAATGATATGTAGGTAACTATAAGAAAATCGGTGCAGGAGTGCCTCTCCCAATGCCTAATTGTGCTCATGTCTTGCATATGTTATTGATCTAGAAAACATGCCCCATATATGTTACATCTTTCATTCTGGATACCATAGTCCTGCAATGTTGTCTACTACTAGCTCCGTCCGGGATTATAAGGCCGGCGTGTATTCTTAGATTTTAAATTTGATCGACGTAATTCAAGGTATATAACTATATATTACAAAACATATATCATTAGAAAGTTTAGATGGTTCTGATTTCTAATTCAAGGTATATAACTATTTATGTGTTGTATAATTCATGTTATGTTAGTCAAATTGGCAATCTAGGGACCTGCGCCAGCCTTATAATCCCAAACAGAGGTAGTAACAGCTTTTCTGAACCCTCTTTGTCGTTGGCATAAATGAACATCATCAGAGTTACTTTTGTTTATTAGAACTGTATGTACATTCATAATATCAGTTAGCAGGCACATAGCTTTTATGATTACTAGTGGGGATACTTGCAATGATAGAGTGCCACCGGTGCAATTATGACGGATAGTTTCTCCAAGAAATCGCATATCTAGTATTACATGTGACTAATTGAAAGATATATAAAACCCTTGTTAATTTAATTAATCTTTGGGAATTCATTGGCTATCGATATTCTCCACGGAATGCTGCTTTCTCTTTCATATTTCATAAGCCCTGGTCTCTACATTTTGACAGGACCCTGTTACTGGTAGTATACATTGTGTACTGGGACCCTATTGGGGCAGGAAGCTTGGGAAGCAAAAACTGACGGCATTTCAAGTAAGTTATTGACAAATTAGTTATCTAGAGGCCTAATTTGCTTTTGGAAAATTAATGCTACATACTCCCGATGAGCTAAATCACCACGTTAGTTCTCCTTCATATGACCTTGTAACCGTGTATCATCAGGCATCTCCAAGGGGTGGAACACTGTACCTGGAACTGGACGACGCAAACCGGAGAGTGAAAATCCAGGGAGAAACTGTTACTGTCATGGCTGGGACACTGCTGGCGTAACATGTCATCTACTCAGGCATGCTTTGTAGAAAAAGGAGTTGTAATATGAGCTACGATGTGGGCGTGGCCAATTAGGCTATGCTACTATGTACTGGTTAAGGGGAATAAAAATCCTGAGCCTTTTTTTCGCTTGAGAGAAAACCCGAACTCTCCTATGAATACCTGAACAATGTCAACAAAATAACCTAGCCTACCCCAATTTGTTTGGGAAGTTCAAATTTTTTAGAAGAAAGGGGTTTTACCCCCTGGTTCCATTAAAGCAACCAAGGTTTTTCAGTGTTTTTACAGTGCCAGCATTACATCAGATCAAACTCAACAATTTAGGCAGGAAAAAAACAAAAAAGACACTAGACTACGACATGGACGGAGAAGAGCATCCACTAGCACAAGGTGCAGTCCGGTCCAGCAAAATCATCTCCAAGTGATACGCAACAGCTCGCTTCTTGTCTTCTCCAGGAGCAGCAGGTTTCTATCCAGAAGCTCAGGCATGCTTTGTAGAAAAAGGAGTTGTAATATGAGCTACGATGTGGGCGTGGCCAATTAGGCTATGCTACTACGTACTGGTTAAGGGGAATAAAAATCCTGAGCCTTTTTTTCGCTTGAGAGAAAACCCGAACTCTCCTATGAATACCTGAACAATGTCAACAAAATAACCTAGCCTACCCCAATTTGTTTGGGAAGTTCAAATTTTTTAGAAGAAAGGGGTTTTACCCCCTGGTTCCATTAAAGCAACCAAGGTTTTTCAGTGTTTTTACAGTGCCAGCATTACATCAGATCAAACTCAACAATTTAGGCAGGAAAAAAACAAAAAAGACACTAGACTACAACATGGACGGAGAAGAGCATCCACTAGCACAAGGTGCAGTCCGGTCCAGCAAAATCATCTCCAAGTGATACGCAACAGCTCGCTTCTTGTCTTCTCCAGGAGCAGCAGGTTTCTATCCAGAAGAGAAGTGTGAGCATCCTTGCAAAGAAGCCTCCACCTTGACCATACCGCATCCATCCCAGACCAAGTTTTTCCCTGGAAACAAAATTCGTTACGCGAGGTCCAGAGAGACCAAATCACAGCCGAACAAAAGGTATTGATCACTGCATTTTTATCATTGCTAATCCACCATATGGCAACAACAGATAGGAAATCAGAGCCAATGCAAATACCAAAAATATCAGAGATCCCTCCCCAGATGACTTGAGCAACAAAGCACTTAAACAAAAGGTGATCTACTGACTCATATCCTCAACCCGGCGGCCCTTACTCAGGTTATCCCTGGTGAGGATTTTATTGGTAGTAACTAGCCACAGGAAAACATGAATGCGAGGAGGTACTACCAATTTCCAGACAGCCAGAGTGTGGATGGGAACAATCCCACCATTGTTAACCACACCATAAAATGATTTGACTGAATACACACCAGAGGGGTGGAACGTCAGATTGGCATATCCTCATTAGTATTTAAATGGAGAGAACTAAGTTAGTAAGATCAATCCAGCGATCATATAGCTCGGTATTAACAGTTCTGCGGAAAGAAATCTAAAGCTCTAACCATCCCAAACACTAGCAATAGTGTGGTGATGTTCATTAGCTATGACATAGAGATCCCAATATAGGACAGCAAGACTGCAGTGCCCAACTCAAATATCCTCCCAGAACAACACTTTATCCCCTTTACCAACATTCCATCTAAACCCAACCTTCTCAGCATGCGCTGCCCACATAACCCCTTTCCAAAAAGGGGAGCAGCGAGGAGGATTGCCCCAAAAAATGTTTGTGGCAAGATCATATTTGGACTCCACAATTGTTTTCCAGATTTTATTACTATCCATATGGTATCTCTTAATCCAGGAAGACAACAAACAAAGATTAAAATCTCTAAGATTGTGGATACCCATTACCCCCGAACTCTTTCTTCTGAGTAATCAGACCCCAATCAGCAAGATAATACTTGTGGTTCTTAGGGCTTTCGTCCCAGAAAAAATTAGCCATTTGGGAGTTAATAGCTTTAGTTGCCCACTTTAGAAACTTGATGAAAGAAAGCAAGTTTACAACGGGATACTAGCAATGAAACTTGATAACAATCTGCCACGCCACCCAGCAATACCTTTCATAATTTTGTCAATCACTGGTTGGATGTCCTCTTTTCTAAGCTTAGAATGATGCAGAGGAACACCCAAGTACTTAAAGTGGAAATATCCAAGATTACAGCAAAAAACATGTGCAAACAGATTAATTTCCTCCTCGGGAAGATTAATTGTCATAAGGTCGCTTTTGTGATAGTTAATGCGCATACCCGACATCTGCTCAAAGTAGGTCAACAACCATTTCAGATGTTGAGCCATCCTCAAATCATTTTTCAAGAAAATGATGGTGTCATCAGCGTATTGGAGGCTAACACCACCAGGGATAACCCTAGGAAGCAAACCTTCAACCAAACCATGTTGCGCAGCTTTAAAAAGCATTTTTGAAAAGACATCTGCAACAAAGTCAAATAGAATGGGCGAAAGAGGGTCGCCTTGTTTCAGCCCTTTTCTAGCAATGAAATACAGACTGCTTTCGTCATTTATTCTGACACAAAAAGAGCTTCTGTGTAAAATGGACTTAATCCACAATCTCACCATTGCGCCAAAACCCCTAGAAATTAACATTTTGTCAAGAAAGTCCCAACTAACCCTATCGTACGCTTTTTCGTAGTATAGCTTCAAAACTAGACCACAATCACCATTAGTGTACAGAATGAATAACCTCGTGGGCAGGGATCACGCTCTCAAGAATATATCTCCCTTTTAAGAAGGCAGTTTGATTTTGAGAAATAAATCTATGACCAATTGGTGCCATTCTATTGGTAATAGCTTTTGTGGAGATTTTTAGACTACAGTTACCAAGACTGATTGGTCTAAATTTCTTCAAATCTTTAGCATCGGGTTCTTTTGGAATTAAGGTGATGATAGCATAATTAAGCCTGGACACATCCAACGCTGCCAGCCTCAAACTCTCTAACCAAAGCCATGAAGTCATGCTTAATAACAGACCAGAACTTCTGGTAAAAAAGGAAAGAGAAGCCATCAAGGCCAGGGCCCCACATGCATAAGAACACATGATAGCATTTTCAATTTCTTCTTCTGAAAATGGACTATCCAAGGAGAGCCTCTCCTCGTCGGTGAGAAGGTCACTCTCATCCCAAATATTTGACCCTAAGGCAATATTAGGAGTGTCCTCACAGGAGAACAAGTCCTTATAGAAAGACACCGCTATATTAAGCATACTCTTAGTATCATTAACAGGGGGAAGTTCAAATAAGCATGTTAATGATGAAATGGTGAGGCTCTCTCTACCATGGTCCTGTAGAGTTGTTACTTGCAGTATCTTGCCAACCTAGCTTGTCCAGCGGAACTGAACAGCAACCGCCCTGGAACTTGTGCTGATTTGGACCACAGCTTGGAGCCTAAGAGCATCTCCAGCCGCGTCCCCCAAAGCGTCCTCTAAACCGCGCCGGATTGAGCGTTTGGGGGACGTGTTTCGTTCGTGCCGCCTTTGGGGGACGTCGCTCCCCAGTCGCGTCCCCCAAACAAAAATTCGGAAATTTTAAACTTAACGAGATTCGACTAAGATTCGTCCAAACTTACATAGATTCGAACGAAATTTGACTAAATTTAAACTAAACCTAATCTAGAACCACTTGCGGCGGCCGGAGGCGTCGTAGTACTGCTGCAAGTTGTACATCTCGTCGGTGACGACCTCCTGCTTGACGCGCTCGTCGACGGGCTCGTCCTTCATCAAGCCGCTTGGTCCTGCCTCGCCGTCGTCGGTGAGGTCCACCAGCGGCTTGCCGGAGTCGCGGATGGACAAGGCGATCGCCGCGTCGAGGTCGCCCCTCCAGGCGTCCTTGTCGTTCATGGACGCCAAGAACTCCGCCCGCAGACCTGGGCAGTCCTCGGGGTCATCGCTGCTGGCGATGAGCCGCTGCTGCCGCTCATACTCCGCCAGCAGCGCCGCCTGCGACGCTTCCTCCGGCTCCTCCTTCACCTCCGGCTTTGGGATGAGGAGGGCGCCGCCGCGCCTACCTTGCTGCCGCTGCCGCCACGCCTCGTGTTGGCGGGCGTCGCCGGCTCCTCCTTCACCTCCCGTTTGGGGACGGTGTACGGCGCCGACCGGTAAGACGAGGACGGCGTCGATCGCGCCGGTCCTGAGGAAGAAGAGTGCGAGGAGGACGCTGCCATTGAGGAGACGGCGGCGGCGACGATGGCATCTCCAGCCTTGGAGCGCCGTTGCGGATGCCGCGGATGACGTTCTCGAGGGTGCGCCCCGGAACGCCCTGCAACAGGCGCGGCCGTCCTTGTTCCAGCTATTGGGGCCGCCGACGAGCCCCTCGGTGCTGTGCATCTCGATGTCGTACTTCGCCTTGAAGTACGTCGTCCACCAGGCGTCGTTGTTGTTGACCGCCCACGTCGGATCCAACCGCTCCCGGGCGGTGAGTTGAGCCCGACGGGCCTTGACGGCGTCCCACCATTGGTCCGTGCGCGGCTTCGGCGGCGGCGGAACGCCAATGCCGTTCACGGCCATCTTCCAGCCGCCGCTGCTTGACAGCCGCATGTCCGGCGGGACTGGATACCGGGCGTGGTACATCGCCCACGCCTCCGGCACGGTGAGGCTGCCGCGGCCGAAGCCGTTCGGCACGGCGATCTTGCGGGAGGACGAGCTCGACATTTTTGGAGCGACGAGGAGAAGATCTGGGAGGGGGGAGGCGGCGGCGACGAGAAGGTTTGTGAGCGGTGAGAACTGCAGGGCGTCTTTAAACAGCGGCGGCAGCGGGTGGTTGCACGCAATAACGCCGGCGCGGACGGCCACGCGGCCATGCACGACGAGACGCGTCCCTGCGTCACCTGGGAAAACAGGGACGCCATTAACATCGCTTGACCAAAGGTAGGCGACGGGGTTTTAGGCTTCCGAGCCGCTGACGCGTCGGGCTCGCCACTCCCCGCCTCGCTTTTCGCTGTGTCCGGCGTGCCCGGAGCGTCCCCTGTGGGACGGGGACGGGCTCGGAGCGCCGGACACCGTATGGGGGCGCGCCGGATAAAAATGGGCTTTGGGGGACGCGGCTGGAACGGGTTTTTTGTCCGGCACGCCCAAATCCCTTTGGGGGACGTTTTGGGGGACGCGGCTGGAGATGCTCTAATCATGAGCAATATCCTGAAGCTGTAACCGCCACTAAGGAACAACGAAACTCACACTTATTTCCGCTGTACTGTGAACTTTTACATCAAATGACTTGTCGTGAGTGAGCTTATGTTAGGCTTGATATTTTTGAATACCGGTGTTGTTACTATTGTTGATAGGGGATCTAAATATTCAGATAGTGACTTTGCTATTCTGAACACAATGACATGGACTGTATAGTTTTAAAACTTCCAATTGGTTAAATTTTCTTTTCTGAAGGTCGCCCTACCAATGCATGATCTGGGCAATGATACTGAAAGTGTGTATTTACGGATAAACTGTTACTGTGATGGATGGAACGCTATTAGCCTAGCTAGCTAAGCTGCCATTGCTATCCATCTGCACGTATATGCTTCAAATGACAACCATCCATTGCGTTATATGCTCTTCCATCTTCACGGTTTTGTTTGATGTTATGTGCTGGTTTTAACAGTAATATATGGGATATATAAAAACTCCGTGACTCTTCTGGATTATCTGAACAATGTCCTGCACTCCCGCAAGACCAAGGCAAGTGACATTGTATTGTTGCAAGTTCAGGTACGACAACTGTTCATCAGAATGAATGCGAGTTTGTATATGGAAAATTTGTTGTTTTCTTAGACTAGACTTCCTGTGGTCACAAGGCAGCAGATTTACCACTGTGCCGAGGCTCCCCTTGTACTACATGTAATTAATTAACATGGGGAATTGCCATTATCCGCTTAATTGTGAGGAAAGATTTGCAAACAAGGTCGTTGGTTCTGCGATCTCCTGAGCAGAATGACATGGGATGTATAGTTAAAAAACTTCCAATTGGTTATTTCTTTTCTGAAGGTCGCCCCGCCAATGATAATGGAAGTGCGTATTTAGGGATAAACCGTTACTTATGGATGGAACGCTTTTAGCCTAGCTAGCTAAGATGCCATTGCCATCCATCTATGCGTATATGCTTCGAACAACAGCCATCTATTGCGTAATATGCTCTTCGATCTTTACGGTTTTGTTGGATTATGTGCTGGTTTAACAGTAATATACGGGATTTTAAAACTCCACAACTCTTCTGGATTATCTGAACAATGTCCTGCACTCCTGCAAGACCAATGCAAGAGACATTGTATCGTTGCAAATGCAAGTTCAGTTACGACAACAGTTCATCATCAGAATGAATGCGAGTTTGCACATGGAAAATTTGTTGTTTTCTTAGTATATACTGTAGTTACTTCATGTAGTTAATTAACATGGGGAATTGTCATTATCCGCTTAATTGTGTGGAAAGATTTGCAAACAAGGTCGTTGGTTCTGCGATCTTACGGGAGAAAATTACAAAAAACCACCACATTTCAGGCAGTAGTTTCAAAAAACCACCACTTTACGATTTTTTTTCAAAAAACCACCGGTAACACGTAACAGATAGCACTGATTCCACTCTGATGCTAGTTTAATCGCCAAACTGACATGTGGGTCCCAGTGTCGCAACTGATTAACGCTAAAGGGAGAAGCACCATATATTGGTTATAGTTCTGGACTTATTTGTAATTTTTTTTTCCTTTTCCTTATTATTTTCCATCACAACCTCATTGTGCGTTGACCAATTTGCCTGGAGGCCGATGCTCTGTGCGCGTCGGTTAGAGGCCAGCCCGCACCGCTCTGGCTGGTGCTCGGCCGCGCCGTCCTGGTCGGCGATGGAGCTCGTCCCGCCAGCCCCCGGCCAAACCTCGCCCCGCTCTCGCTCTAGCCGGCGCTCGAACGGACCACGCCCTGCCCGAACATCGCCCCGCGCCGCTCCGGTCGGACCTCGGCCGGACCTCGCCCGTCCCGCCATGGCCGGCGCCCGTCCCGCCGCCGCCGCCCGTGCTCACCTCGCCATGGCCGGCGCTCACCCGCGCTCGCCCCGCGCGGCCCTTGCCAGCCCCGGCCGTCGCGCCCCGGCGGGACCTCGCCCTTGCCGCCTGGCCGGAGCTCGCACCCATGCCCCCGAGCCCGCCCCGCGGCCGCCGGAGAGGAGGACGGGCCTGCCCGCGCCCTTATCGCCAAGCCGCCGTCGGCCGCGGCGAGGCCTTGTGCCGCATGGTCTCGCGCGCATCTCCGCCGTCGGCCGGCCGTAGGCTTCACCGGAACCGGCCCCGACGGCTTCGGCCCGACCCGGAGATGGCCCGGCGCCCGCGCGAACCGTGCACGCGTGGAGAATGGGAAGGAGCATGATGCCGACGGCGGCGCGCTCCGAATGCCGTTCGCGTTCTCGACCAACGAGGAGAAGAGAGGCCACTTGGGGCCGGGATGAAGGTCACGACTAGGCAGGTCAAGGGCGCATGCATAGCCGAGCTGGGACGGGTTGGAGCTCGGCGGACGACGGCGACGCTCGTGCTGCAGATCGACGGCGGCGCTCGTGCTGCAGATCCCCGCGCCCGCCCCTTGCCGGAGCCGGAGCTCGCCGCGAAGCGCCCGCCCCTGCCCAAGCCGGAGCTCGCCGCGACGCGCCCGCCCCTGCCCAAGTCGGGGCTCGCCGCAGCCCGTCCCGTGGATAGACAAGAAGGAGTCTGGAGGGAGAAGAAACTGACAGTGGGCCCCACGATAACTTACAAAAAAACCCAAAATTTTGCAACCCTACATCGATGGCCTCCGTTGACCGTTTTTGACTACCACGTCAGCCTGACAGTGGGGCCTAGATGTCAGTTTCGTCATTAGACCAGCTTTAGACAAGGATCAGTGCTTTTTGTTACTTGTTAGCGCTAGAGTGGTGGTTTTTTGAAACATTTTCGTATAGTGGTGGCTTTTTGAAACATCTGCCTGATATGTGGTGGTTTTTTGTAATTTTCTCATCTTACGGTGAACTCACATAGAGTACTTCTATTTCCAATGTGGCTTTTCCTCACGTGAGAAATCACAAGTACTATGCACGGGTGTTCGATAATGCGCTTGATGCCCCAGTTTCAGATGTTTAAGACACGGGCACATTGCCATCAGACGCATGAATCCCTGAAAAAAATTCAGTTTAGGGGAAAAAACAAACTGGGAAGTACGTCGCATTCAACCGGCAACTTGGAATATGTACATCTTCAGACTAAATTCAGTTCAAAGAAGAGGCGGCAACGAGGAGGAATCATATCGATCAATCTCTCCCCATCCGACCTTGGCTTGGCAACAGACTCGAAACGATCACAATCGACCTCTAGAGGAGTCTGCAGGCGGCGACAGGACCGGTCAGGGCCACATCACGTCCACCGCGATCCTGGAAATGGCAGCGAGATCCTCGAACGAAGATTCCTCCTCCTTGGCCTCCCCGGCGGCGGCCCCCTGCTTCGCTCCCGTCGCAGGCGGCGCGCGTTGGCCCTTGGCGGCGGCTGCCGCGGCGACCGGGGCGGGCCGGAACTCCCGCAGGCTGTGGCCGCTCACGTAGCAGTTGGCCGCCAGCATGCTGGTGCTCCCCGCGCCACCGAGCAGCTCCGACAGAAGCAACACGATCGAAGCCATCAATGGCGCTGCTACTCTCTTGACTGTTGGTGGTGTGCCTGTGTGTATGCTCGCTGGAAACTGTGGTGGTAGCTGGGAAATAATGGCGCGCTAGCTGTGGATGGGGAAGAAGGGTGTGGGGCTGTGGGTTTATATACCGCGCGGCGCCGGCAAGGTTTAAAGGTGGGCCGCGTGTGGTTTGCGGTTACGGCGTCTGCGCACAAGCCATCAATGGCCGCCGGTTTGTTTGGTCCGAAGCTAGCCGAACCGACGGCCGCTGGGTTTCGCTCGAAACAGCGGGCGGAGACAGGCACGCCAACTTGCCGTCTCCCTTTTGGGAGACTACGTGGTCTTTTCTTTCTGATGAGTTCAGCTCAGCTGATGCGTGTCGTGTCGTTGATATGTGTCCTTCTCCAAGCTCCAAAGCTAGCTCCGGCTGCTGCTGACTTGCTGTGCGGCGTGTGCCGACGTTTGGTGTTGCCGGTACAACAACACGACGGATAGAATCAGCGCGGCGTCGTGTCATCCGTGCAACTTAATTTTTTTTTTTAATTCTCTAAAATAAAGAGCTACATGTCACGGTGGACATAAAACCCGAAACCCGAATTACCCGGACCCATACTGTCCAAAACCCGGAAAAACGATGCAAATCGGGTGGCAATAGTCAAAAGTCAAAACCTGAATTAATTTCGGGAGTCTTGGGCCTAGGCGCCCTAAGACAACCACACCGACGAAACAACGACATAACATGAAAGAGCTTGTCCTAAGGTATACAATAAAGTCGTGTTTCGAACGTTGAAGAACGACAACTCCAAAAGGACTCTCTTTATCGACGCATCATCTTAGAAGAGCTCTAAGCTCCCAGGGTTCTCGGCACCCCTGGTTGATCGGTGGGTCGCTGTCGCGGGTCCCGCTCTGGAAATGTTGCGTTGTCGCTTTGTTTTCGCCACCTGATTGCGTGTTGGTTCAAGCTGCGTCTTCGCTGGCCCGTTTGCGTCGGTGCCGAGTGCCGACCGACTCGGGGTGAACCTCGCTCAAGAAAAAAACTCGAGCTGAACCACCTTGATTCCCCTCCTTCCCAGTCCCCACCCAATAGTTCCTTCCCCAAACGGCCACGCCTAGGTCGCCGCTGCTCCCGGCAGATGCCGCCGCTCCCTCCGGCGGCAGTGTTGCAAACGCCTCTGCCAGAGCCTGCTCTTTGTCCCGTGCGTGCCTACCTCAATCGCGGCGAATCTAGCAGCCGTTATTAACTATGATCCCGTGCGTGCCTACCTCAATCGAGCTCACCTCACCTACGGTATAGCGGCCAATGTTCATCTTTCCGTCGGCGTCCCGTGCTAAAGTGGCTTCCAGCGATCCGATTACATCTACACAGGCTCTAAGGATTTAACCTCTGGCCTGATTTCACCAATCAACTACGGGCTGCCAGGGTCTCAATCTCTCCGCCAGACCACACCAAGAAACGCTACCAAGCACAGCCTGTGTACGTCAAAGATTATGTTTTAAATTTGGAGCAGTAGCATGAATTCGTTTATAAGCCACTCTAATCCGGGATGTTTCCTTGGCCAACATAACCTATATCTATGCTGACTGCTTTGATTCGTGGCACATATGAACAGCTGTAGAGGCGAGTGAGAGCTGCTTGTTTCAAGGGTTGCAAGTTATTTTCTTGATCTTTCTCTTGCAAGTGAAATACGCAAGGTATGGTATAACTGCAATTTCGTTGACATTTGTGGAGTGATTTTTTCTATCAATTTGTTACTCTTTGAGCCAATTAGCTACTTTTAGATGAAAATAGCTGGACACATCATACTTGGATGTAGGCTGCGAATTAGCAATAAAATATATCATCAACTGATTTAGTAGTTCCATGAATATGTCATCAACTGATTTAGCAGTTCCATGAATATGTCATCAATTTATAGATGAAAAGAGGAAATGGCCAATAGGTCAGAAAACCACAGATCCATTGGTCATCACTTATGCTACGTAGATATATATATATATATATATATATATATATATATATATATATATATATATATATATATATACTACTGCACTATTCTCGCAACCAGTTGCAGAATAATATTCCGAGCACCGATTCGTACTTCTCCGGACACGAGCTTGTACTGCCTCGGAACTTTTTTGCAGCGTGCGTTCGTACTTCTATGTGTTCTTCATGGAATCGATGTTTATGTCCCGAAATCGATCTGTTTGTTGTTTTCTAGTGTCGTAATTATTTTTTCTAGCTAGTATACACCAATCCGCACGCACGCATTACATTTTTTACAAGATTTAACAAGTTTTTGAATTTGAATTGATCCGCCGGCATGTCCGTTGCGTACTTATTCCGCGAATCAAAATTGGCGTCTGGATCGTCGTTTTTAACATGGAATTCGAGTTCCATTCGTACCAGTATGCATATATTAGTGAATCAAATGTTTAATCTGGTTGTAATTTTGCTAGAATCGCTGATTCGGTAGTTGCCCGTGGAGAGCAGTTCCGCCGTTATCGGTTCATCGATTTCTAGTCGTTTTCGCTTTTTTGTTTGTGTTTCTGTTAAATTGATTTGTTTCTAGCCGTCAAATTCATACTATAATGCTCATTGAATTACTAAAAGTCGATCTGGAATTCGCGATCGAATCCGTTGGCAGGTTTGCGTTCCGTTTGCCGTCGGAACATGCGGGTGGGTATGAGTTCATCATTTTTTTCGTGAATTATTGTTTTGATAAAGTTATAGTAGTTGTTATATCGTTATTAATTCCAGATATACTCATATATAGTTTGTTTGTTTCGATTTTTTTTCCGACTTGTTCGTCAAATCGACCGATCATCTATGTTGCAAACTGAACTTTTCAAGTGTAGCGAGGTTGTACTTCGCTCTATGTAGTTTGTTATTTCTTTGTTTTCCGTTGCGATTTACATGTTTTTCTATATAAGGTGTATCTTTATCCATTGCTTTTTTGTGTGTTTTTATCTTGTTAGTCTGTGCGGATGGATAACTTTTGCTGGTTGTTTGTATAGTGATCTTCTTCGTATCCGCGCCCGTACTTCTCGGCGGTCTAGCTATACTTCTATCGTATAATGTTTATCTTCTATGCACGTTTTTCTCTATTTCTGTTCACGCCTATATAAGTGTTCCTTTCTCATTGAGCGCAGCCATAAACTTGATCAGATCTTTCATCTTTTTCTATCGTCTCCCAATGGCCAAAACCCCTTCTCCCACGAATACAAACTCCCTTGCCATGGCACAACCGAGATGAATGTGTTGTACACCAACACGGCATCCAGCAGTAGAGGCATGGCTTACTTCAATTGAATCTACCCTTGATGCTTCGAAAGGAAGTTTGTGGGGATAGATGTTGAGTATGACAGGCTTAGAGGATCCAAGCATTAATCCGAAGAAGGCCGCCGTCATCCAACTTTGTGTGGGCACTCGAAGTTTTGGTGTACCACGTTTGCCATGCTGATGAAAGGAGTGAGAAGTTGTATAATTTCCTATATGGGTACCGGTACACATTCGCTGGATTCTGCACTGCCGAAGATCGTAATGTTCTTGGTCGTTCTCAATTTTATATCCATAATATCAAGGACATCCAGATGATTTGGAGAGACCCGGACAACAAGAAGAGGACTCAAGGTCTGAAAGATGTTGCTCGTAGCCATTATAGATCCATTTTACATGAAGATGAAAGATGGATTTGGTACGACGGAGCATAGCATGTGGGCTAATGCGCCTCCTCTCCCACCTGAACATATTTTATATGCTGCGAGGGATGCATATGTGACCTACGAGGTGTATAAGCGTTTGGATGTTTTCGAGAGAGGATTTTTTCTCTTTACAAACGTTCCGAGAAGAAACGTGGCAGGGATTGGTGAATACCTTAAAGTAGTTTGATTAGTTTTCCTTAAGAATTTATCCGAAATATATAATGTAATCCGGTATTCGAGTTTATCCTTAATAAATTTCATTTTTTTTATTTGTGAACAAACATGTACTTTTTTTTTCGTTACAAGTATATCATGTTTGTTGTCATTTTTCACGCAACTAAATGTTTATTATTCTTATGGAACTCAAGAATTTTCAGCTTGTACTTCCTTTCTTTATACTCGCGGTACTTCCCGTCCATGAATAACCAGTATTTCCGGGTTGTTCATCTTGATTGTTGTTGAAGATCAAGATTCATATGTTTGTACTTCGTAGTTCGTATCTCTTACTTATGTACTTGTTGTGCCTCTATTCTAGTACTTCCTTGTGAGAGGGTGGGGGGTTGGGGGGGTTCCCCCTCCCATACATAAAATCTGATATATATCTTTGTTACTGCAGATCAAGATTTTATAGTGTGTACTTTTGTATCTCTTACTTATGTACTTGTTGTGCCTCTATTCTAGTACTTCCTTGTGAGAGGGTGGGGGGTTGGGGGGTTCCCCTCCCATACATAAAATCTGATATATATCTTTGTTACCGCAGATCAAGATTTTATAGTGTGTACTTTTGTATCTCTTACTTATGTACTTGTTGTGCCTCTATTCTAGTACTTCCTTGTGAGAGGGTGGGGGTTGGGGGGTTCCCCCCCCATACATAAAATCTGATATATATCTTTGTTACCGCAGCATCAAGATTTTATAGTGTGTACTTTTGTATCTCTTACTTATGTACTTGTTGTGCCTCTATTCTAGTACTTCCTTGTGAGAGGGTGGGGGTTGGGGGGGTTCCCCCCCCCATACATAAGTAGTACTGAATAAAATCGATTATATATTTTGTTACTACAGATCAAGATATATAAGTTGTACTTCGTAGCCCTTACTTCTGTACTACTTATGCCTATACTCTCGTACTTCCCTTTTGTAATTTTGTTATTGGAATTCAAGATTCATAGTTTGTACTTTTCTTTTTGTTGTGAGCTTGTACTTCTATTAGTTTTTATTCAAGTACTTGTCGCTTCTTCACTTTATCCTACATGGGATATTCTATTTGATGTATTTCTTTTTATAATTTAATATTATGAGTTTTTGTACTTTTTTTTTCAAGCCTCGTACTTCTATTTGCTCGCAGAGTCATCTATGATATATTTTTTATTAATTGTATTCTTGTAAATTAAAGTTGTACTTACTTGTACTTGTATCCCGTACTTCCTTATCGTTTATGCTTTGTATTTCCTTTACGCTGCCCTTTGTTTTTTGTTTTTAAGGCTGTACTTATTTGTTTGACATGCCAGGTAACGGCCCAGTCGGGCTTTTCTGGGCCCGATTTGTTATAGATTGGTATTTTTCGGCCCATTTAATTGTGGCCCGGTGGCGTCCGTATGCGTCTCTTGCATCATAACTGCAAGTTGTGCAGCCCGCTCCGCACCGTCCGCACGGCGTAACTCCACCTTCCCCACTCTCTCTTCGCTTTCCTCGTCTCTCGTCGCAGAGGAACCGCTGCGCGCGGTTGCGGCGACGGAGCCGCCGCTTTCTTCCGGTACGAGCAACTTCTCCGCGCCCCTCCCTATCTCGCGCGGTACTTCTATTCCGTCTATCCTTCTCCGGCCCCTCAAATTTTCTCCCGCGAATGCTCTCGTGAGGTTGGGTTCCGGATTAGGGGTTACTGTTGTGGTGACCCGGCATACCACTGCATGGTGTAGTATGCAAGTCTGATATAACACCAATGAAACATCGTTCCACTAGTATTATATCGCTCAGAGTGGTACAACAGAAACATATGCGGGTCCAAGGCATGTCTATAGAATTACACACAGACTCTGTTACATAAGATCATCACAGCCTCCTACTTTACAATGAGGTAAATCTGCAAATAAAATCCAGAAGAACGACTCGTAGTCTACTCTTATCACGAACTCTATTTGTAGAGTATTTAACTAGCTGCAGAGGCTAAGAATAGATTCTAGCTAACTAGGAGCTAGGTTTAGGAAGCTAGTTCCCTTCTACTGCTGAATCTAGGTTTTCTCCATGGTGGATGTGGTATATGACTCTTCCGACAGGTTCCTGACCCTTGAAGTATTTGTTGACTCCTCGGTCTTCGAGTTGTACTGTAGATCCTCCTTCGTGGCCTCCATATCTAAGCAGGGGATTTAAGAGTGGGATGAGTACGAGCGTACTCAACAAGTTCATTATAGGAAAGAGGTGTTTGATGCACTAGCTACGGCATTAGACCAGAAAGTCTAATACCAATGCAGGTTTTCATAACCATTTCTTCAAGAGGTTGCTTTTATTCAGAAGAACTATGTCCGTCAGCCTTCACCGGTTTACTAGAACTTCATGGAGTTCCTTTCCGACAGCGTGTCGCAGTTCCATATCCCGGAACAGGGAGTGACAGGTCACGATTCATTACACTCTGCAGAGGTGTGTTGCTTTACCCATAAGAGATCTTAACCTTGGTGCCAACCGAGTTGCAGGCTCGTCCACACTTCCTTTGGTGTGAGGCCCGGTATAAGGTCATAGCCAATCATATTCCTCCGCTACCTCATACACCCACCCTTTGTTGCAAACTCCGACCCTGGGTCCTCGCCGGTGCTCTTATACCAATTAAGGACGGCCCCCGACCACGACAACGAGCTCGAGTCTCTACCATGAACTCCTTCGCCAGCAGCCGCAACCCATCATAGACCGCAATAACCGTGGGGACTTCATCGGGACCCCCACCCTACCACTTGTCCTCTCTTGGATCAAGGGTACCACTTGTCCTCTCTTGGATCAAGGGTCTACTGTAAAGCGCATCCGTTGATGTACAAGAGGTGGAAATACAATTGACTATTCCGTCCCACTCCGGATCTTATGGTTAACACGGGTATTACGGCACAAGAATCACTGGCGACATTTGTTGTTTAATCCTAGATGGATATAAACCCTTGCAATGGAACCTCCACCATATCAACACAATCCATGGTTCCATTGCCCACCACATAGTCATATTCATAGTTATGAAAATAGTGGTTTTGCTTTTTTATGCAATAGTGATAAACATAGTACTTTGCAAGTAATTTGGTAAAAATACTCAAATGACATGAGCAAGCGATGAACTTGCCTTTCTTGACTCGCAAGATTATGCGATCAAGGTCTTCGATACGTAAGAACTCCAAATTCTGAAATAGCATCATCGTCCGTGAGGACGATGTTTAAAAGATTGGCAAGGATGCAATAATGCATAAGTATGAGATGCAATCGCTCTAAGCGTGACATAATCCCGATGTTTTAGGATTAGTTAGTTGAAATGATTTGCTTAGGGTGTGTTTCACTTTTAGAGTGATTCACAAACAAGGTTCTTATTAAGGATTGGTTGCTTGGCATCATAAACAGGTGATGTAATATGTCCTAACAATAATACTAGCATTAATAGCACACAACAACAAGATTTGGTGTAATCCTAACATGTAACGAATAGTGGTTGGTTTTAGCACTATATGGCATGGTTAATGATTAATTATCATATACTTCAAAAGAATAATTTTTGAAGAACATGTTCTTTGATAAAGAACAAGTATGATAAGTAGGGTTGTGGAGTTCTATGGTTTTCTATGGTTCTTGTTGGTTTCTGGAGTAAGTAGTAGATGGATCACAACCTAGTTGGATTCATCAACACAAAGGGCTTGTAAGATGGAGTTAAGCCTGGTATTCTAAGCAATTATTCATACAAGGTTGCTATCAAGATTGGTTCATCTTGTTGGTGATAGCTAGCTAGGGTTTATAGGTCCTTATAAGCAGGGTTGATGATGATTCTTTGTTTACTTCAAAAGAATAACTTTTGAAGAACATACTTCTTAAATGATAAGAAGTATATCAATTAGGATTGAGGTGGTCTAGGTTTTACTCGTTGGTTCTATTAAATAAGGAATAATTGGCTCCTAAATAGGATGGTGGATAAGTATCCAACACTAATAGATTTTAGTGGACTATGGTTATGTAATGCTCGAGATTTGGCTTGGTTGCTCCTAAGGTTCATCATATTGGTGTGATGCTAAATAGGAATGAATAAGGGTGATGGCTTTGGTAATAGGAACTAGGGTTTATGTTTAATTGCTCCTACTTGATCATCTAGGTTTAAGTAGTATGAATAGATGAAATACTAATTTATTAGTAACAAGGTTTCCATATTTTATGTGGACATGGACATGTACTTAGTTACTAATTATGTACCTATAATGAATGTTAAGGTAGTAGGATTACATTTCATGGTTCCTAAGGTTTTAAGTTTCACATGTAATTATGGAGCTAGTGGTCTTAATAGAATTTAGGGCTTTAGGGTTCTCACATGAAATGATAATGTTGTAGTTTTATTCAATATGGAATTAGGGTTTCCTATTTGTGATGTAGTTCTTAAGTTAATAACTTGATTATAAAGTTGAAGTTATTATTAACTTTAAAATAAAAAAATAATAAGTGACTTAGCATTTTATTATTTTTAGAAGATTAATAATTAAGATAAATACCCTTTAGTAAATCCCTCTAATTAGGATTTAATAAGATAATGATAAAAGAAAATTACTTTTAGTGTTTTTATATATGAGTGCAAACTCATTTTATTGATTTTAGAAAAAATAGTGTGATAACAACACATATTATATTTAGGTTTTAAGGAATAACTATCAAGGTTGGATTTTATTATATTATTAAAAAATCACATATTGAGTTTATTACATGAATTATACAACTAAATTTGAAACAATATTTCCAACCTTTGGAAATTCAAATTAATACTTTGAATGCTTATTAAATATTATTTTAGGAATTTAAAAGTAATTCGAATTGGATTTAGAACCTTTAGGGTCTTAATATTATAGTTAAGTTGATTTAAATGTTAACATTTATTTGCTACATGAATAATTTTCCTCACCCTTTTAGATTAAGAACGAAATTATATTTATTGTCAACTATTTTTATTTAATCTATAAAAAAATAAGCACATATAAATGTCCTAATGTAAGTATACCACTTATTCTAATTTGATTAATTTTGATAGGAACACATCGTATACATTAGTAGACTAGTTATTAGGCTTGAAGTTAATTTGGACCAATTAAAACACACGCCACACCGAAGGATTAGATGTTGGGCTAAACAGAGTAGTACTAACCGTACACACACGATCGTGTACGCGCAAGTACACGTACGAGACTAGCATAGCTCACTTCCCTCGTCTCATCTCTATCGTTTTTATTTTCTCTCTGGCTGGAAATTCCCCACCTGCAATCGACCTTCTCCTCACGCCCGCGATGTGCCGCCGCCACCTGCCCTTCCGGCCGCCGCCGGCCATATCCGTCGCCACCTCCCGTCGTCGATTCAGCTCCGTCGCCCGTACTCACTCTCCTCCACCATCTCCACTCCACCGCGATGCTCCCTCGCACCCGCAGTCACCCCCGTGGCCAACCCTAGCCCGCCACGATTCGGCTTGCCGCCGGTGTTATTCCGCGCTGCTGCGCCTCCGGATGGCTCCTCCTCGGAGGCCTCGACTTCCACCTCGAGCCGCAGCTCGACCTTACTGTGTCGGCCTCCTCGATTCTATGGTGGTCTCGATGGTGTGGTGTGGTGTTGCTGCTGCTTGCTGACCGTGACCTCTCGCACCATGGTGCGATCGGCTGACCCCTGCTTCGCCGACCTCGCAGCCTCCCTCGACTATGGCTTCGCCTACGCCTCCGGTCAGGTAGTCCCTCGGTGAGCTCATTCTTCCCTCTCTATTCCTCTCATGTTTTCTATGATAAATTGGTACAGGTGATGTGATGCTCGTTGTAATGTTGCTCGTGTCTCGTGTGGCTTGTGGTGTGGTGCTGCTGTGATGTCAACCACATCTTTGACGCCGATGGAACGGTGCCGCGGATGCAACCCCGGCAATGATTTCGTCTGCTCCTCTACAACACTGTGAGCTATACTTCTCCACTCTCTGCTTATGATCATATGCTATATTATTCTGCTTGATGAATATGTGCCCCGTAAGTGTTATAGGGAAGCTAATATTGTGAGCTGGCTTATCATGTCCTGGTTGTTTATGTTACTGCTATACTGGTTTGTGAAGTGTGACTTGAACTAGGCAATTACTGGTTCACATGAAAAATGACAAGTGCTAGTTTAAAAATGCCCCGATTTGGATGATTTAATCATCCGCAGTATATGTAGTTTACTCGATGTGAACTAACTCTGATGAAACTGAACTTATATTTGACTCGTTTCCGTTGGTGCAATAATTCCTAGCTAGTGGGTGTGTTGCATGGGAAGTAATATGATCCTTGGTATTGTTAAATTACTGCAAGCATAGATAATTGATAAGAACAGATGCTAATACTGTTGGGTTTGACTGTTCTGATGGTGCTTTAATTCATGGTTGCTGCTAAGGATTTGTAGATCACTTGCACACATGATTCAGTCCAATTGGTTTGTTGTGTTTTTGCAGGATGGTTATATCCAATCTCTTGAAATGTTTAACTTGTGGGAGTGGTCCTAACTACCTATCTACTCCACTACCTGCCTCACTGATATTCTCATTGTGGTACTCACTATGACCTTTTCCTCCTCTCTAACCTCAATCCATGGCCAAAGTTTGTTTGTGTGACATTAAGATCTATTTAATATGCTGAATTACTAGCTGCTGCTGTTGATCACCAGATTACGTGCATACATGATTTATTCCTATAGTGGTGTTGGGTATGACCTCCCGATATTATAAGGGATCACTAGCTAAAGATGGTGATTCGGCTCCCCTCTCTACTTGCATCTTTCTATCTATCAACTCATAAGAATATATTTTCTCGCTTGATTATTCTTGGCTTAGCCTACGATGCATATGCTTGAGGCATAGATTTGGAGTAAGAATAGATACTAGTTTTAAGTGATTGCCTAACAACCTGCTGGTGTGGTGTAGCTTGGTCTTCCGGATTCTGAATAACTTGCATCTTGTGGATGGCCTCGCTCCTCCTCGCTTCTTGATCTCGCTTCCTATGGATCTAGTTGCTATTTGGCTATTTCTAGTATTATCCCGATGGATATATATGTGTGTTTGCTGGTAGAGCAAACACATGGGTGTCAAATGAGTTACTAGTATTGTTCTTGCAGTTCTTGATCTTCGCGTGGATTTTACTAGTGCGAATGATTGATAGATAGACTACGGATAATTTATTGGTGTGATCAAGATGTGGTGCGGCTGGGATAAGCTTGTGTGTGCTAGAAGAGCTGGCAGTGACAGCTGCTGGGCTGTTTATATACGGCTGAACTATTGTTGTGGTTGTGACAACACACAACTGCATGTGTTGTGTGTGCTGCTTACATATGGACTCCACTTCTGGTGTATGTGACCAAATTGGTTTGCTTTGCCTTCTAGTGTAAGGCATACGGCCGGTTTGCTCTTATCCATTGTAGATATTTATTTTGATGCAGCCAAGTGGTACTTGATTAAGGGTGGCTTTACTTTGTTTGCCCTTTGCATGAAAAGAAAGATCAATAAAAGATTGAGAAGATTTAGATTTAGGAATTCTTTTGTTTCCTTGTAATCTTATATTACTTTTGTAACTTGTAACTTTGTTTCTCCTTATGAGAATTGTAACTGATTGGGATAATGATATTTGTAATAAGGTCTAAATTACTTATCTATTTTGTATTCCTTTTTTTATTTCTTCGGTATTGTATTGTACATATAATTAATTGGAGTTCCAATTCGTATTCATATTTGAATTCAGGTCTTACATATTTGAATTTAAATTCGAATCATTTCCCTCCAAAACATAAGAATTCAATAAAGGTCATGTCAAATTTTATCGCACTAACGTCGATGATCTAAACCAATTGCACCAACGCAAGAGAACCTCGATCACTTTCTCGAGATTCAATAAATATAGATGTTCATATGTTATGTCAAAGATTAACATGTTATGATCTTTTATAAGATCAAGCAATTGATCATTGATTAAAGTGTGGTTGTGTTAGTTTTAATTCAATTTGATCTAACCCCTGATCAAATTATCTCTACCCAAAACAAGGGTTTGGCAAAGGTGATACTGAGGTTTATAGCGCTTGACTTGATAATCTACTTCAATTCCACCAAGGTCAAGTGAAACTTCGATTCATCGTGGATTGTTTTACTTTAAAGCGCGAAAATTTCCCGGATTTTCTATGCATGAATGCAATGCACACATCTGTTTCCTCTATTTTTGTAATCCCAAATCCTGGGATATTACAGTCTCTACCCCTTAAACTAAACTTCGTCCTCGAAGTTTGAACTCTCTCACGTTTCCAGAGTGTGGATCTGACTTGTGCAGACTACAACATTTCTCGAACTCCGTGTTGATCTTACTTGATATAATTGCATAAATCCCTTGTCCAGATTCTTCCTAGAATCCATTAGTGGCCGTCTCTGAACAGTGGCTTCTTCCTTCAATTCCGTGATTTCTTTCAATACTACAATCTTGTTTCCTTTCTCTTTGAGGATTCAATGGTTGAGACTTCTTCTGGTGCTGATAGACTTAACTGAAGACTAATTTGATAACATACTCCTAATTGGTTATCCAAAAACTTGGTTCTATAAGATTTGTTTAGAGTAGGTTCTATATCCCATTACCAGCTAAAACTATAGTAATGGTACTTAATAAGGTATTTACCATGAGGATGGTCTTGCTGGTTTATTTTCCTAAGAATGGATTAGACTAATTTAGTCCATCCAATCATGGTTTATAGGTGATACCTAAAACTATTTTGGTTATTTAGGTTCCATGAAAGGAATCATTCTATTAGTCTTTGGTATTGGTATGTTCAATATTCTTCTGTCATTGGCCTTTTTGAGCTATATTTGGTCTATGTTATTTCCTTCATTCAACTTCATTATCCTTAGCTTACTTGAGCTTTCGTACTTCTGAGTAAATATTACTCACTTTCTCAAGTTATAGTCCACTTCTTACTTCCTCGAAGTATAAACCTCGGCTTCTGGTCTGACATCCTTCTGAAAGTAGTGTTCAATAATCTTATGAAAATAAGATCGAACTTCCTCTCGGTTCAGACCTTCCGCTTCTATCTTACTTAAAGTATTGAGTCATTGTACATCCAACTCAATATTTTACTCTACCCCTTAGAGTTTACTTATGTTCTTCGACTCCTTTTCTTCCAACTATTGAGCTTATGATTAGAATATTAGTCTGGGTCTAGCTTATGGTTTGGACTTATTATAAGGTCTCGCGAAGAATGTTTGTGGTGTATCCACTCAATTGTGGACATCCAATGTGAATCCTTCGACTAAATGATTATAGATCTAGCTATTTGGCTGACAAGATTTTTATTTGTTCACAAACTTTTGTTACAAATAATTAAATCATGGACTATTTGTAATACCAACTGATACCAGCTGTGGTTATTATACCAACTGTGGCTATTTGATATCTAAAAATGGATTCTATTATAGGTTCTGATCAACTGGACGAGACATCTTCTACTTTATCTCGCAGTATTGATACTATACCAATTGTGGTCTTCTGATATCAACTATGGTATTCTTATCTCCGCTATGGTTTTATAGGTCATCTTCCTCTCTTCAGGGTTTATTTTGCAAGAAAACCACTATGAATATAGTATCCAAGGTGATTTCCCATGCATTCCCTCTTCTATATTAATTATGGATCTGCTTGAGCTTCACCATAATCATTATCTTTCTCACCTTCCTGCTTCTTTCGTACTAAAGTACTCCTTTGTTGAGGCAAAGCATGAGTTTTGATATATACTACCTTCTGAATATTGTGGTTGCTTCCCACAACTTTGTTTCCTTTATCTGATGAACCTTCATCTTGCCTTCAAAATCTTCAGAATTCGTCACTTCCTCACACGTTTACCATTACCCTCTAGATCTATAGCATCAAGTAAGAACTTGATATTGCAACATGCATTTGCATATCAACATCAAACTTCATGTATGGATCTAGTCAAAAAATGAAAATCCATTAAAATCCAAGAAGATTCAGCTTTGTGTTTATAGTACACACCATCATAAGCCTGAATATACTAGTTGAGTAAGACATCTCTAAACATCAGGCTCTAATGTGTAGTATATAACACCACATAAGATAGGTTTATATCGTGATACTTAGCACGAATATATGGAAGTCTACTATTTGTCTCAACCTTTACCTTAATTGCACATTTGCAATGAGATAAACTTGAAACAAAGTGGCCTAGGATAGTTAAAGTTAACCTAGTTTTGTTTGGAAGTACTAACAAAGTTTTATACCATATATAAGTGCTATTGAGGACTATTTTGTATGATACCACTAGTTCTAATATGGTTACTCTGAATACATATTTATTAGGATATAGCTCCTATACTTTCATATGTTCTTACCATATAACTAGGGTTCTGATGTACTTGACACAGTTCCCATGGTTTTGGAACACAAATCTTGCTCTATTGTTTCGCGTCTAACTTCTTATCAAACTTCTCCTAAGTATCTATGATATTCTAGTCCATCACATAACGATTCTCAGGTGAATCATATATGATTAACAACGCTACCCTGTAAGTAGACATATTTTATTCATATATCACTCTTTCTTAACTTCCATGATTGACTCATCATGGTCTATACTACTTTATATAACTTATATTTATCACTTACTATCAATTGTTTCACAAGTCTGGATAATTTTATTTAATCATAACATGTGTTGGTACACATCTTCCAATAGGATATCTTCCTTATGGTTGTATCCTCTCTTTGGACTACCATGTATTGTATACCAACTGTAATCTACTCATCTATTGTTTTAAGGACTTAATGATGTGCTACATGTTTAGGATTAACTAACTAACTTAGAAAAGATAGGTAAGCAAAGTTGACTTAAGTATGTCAGGATTATTCTCAAGTGAATATCCATCTCAAGTCATAAGAATTATTTAGTTTACCTAGGACAACTTCCTATAGACACTACCAATCCTATAGGTCTCCTTTAAAGGGTTTTAATCCTAAGGTCAAAGCATTTGCTCTGATACCAACTGTGGTGACCCGGCATACCACCGCATGGTGTAGTATGCAAGTCCGATATAACACCAATGAAACATCGTTCCACTAGTATTATATCGCTCGCAGTGGTACAACAGAAACATATGCGGGTCCAAGGCATGTCTATAGAATTACACACAGACTCTGTTACATAAGATCATCACAGCCTCCTACTTTACAATGAGGTAAATCTGCAAATAAAATCCAGAAGAACGACTCGTAGTCTACTCTTATCACGAACTCTATTTGTAGAGTATTTAACTAGTCAGCAGAGGCTAAGAATAGATTCTAGCTAACTAGGAGCTAGGTTTAGGAAGCTAGTTCCCTTCTACCGCTGAATCTAGGTTTTCTCCATGGTGGATGTGGTATATGACTCTTCCGACGAGTTCCCGACCCTTGAAGTATTTGTTGACTCCTCGGTCTTCGAGTTGTACCGTAGATCCTCCTTCGTGGCCTCCATATCTAAGCAGGGATTTAAGAGTGGGATGAGTACGAGCGTACTCAACAAGTTCATTATAGGAAAGAGGTGTTTGATGCACTAGCTACGGCATTAGACCGTAAAGTCTAATACCAATGCAGGTTTTCATAACCATTTCTTCAAGAGGTTGCTTTTATTCGTAAGAACTATGTCCGTCGCCCTTCACCGGTTTACTAGAACTTCATGGAGTTCCTTTCCGACAGCGTGTCGCAGCTCCATATCCCGGAACAGGGAGTGACAGGTCACGATTCATTACACTCGCAGAGGTGTGTTGCTTTACCCATAAGAGATCTTAACCTTGGTGCCAACCGAAGTTGCAGTGCTCGTCCACACTTCCTTTGGTGTGAGGCCCGGTATAAGGTCATAGCCAATCATATTCCTCCGCTACCTCATACACCCACCCTTTGTTGCAAACTCCGACCCCGGGTCCTCGCGGTGCTCTTATACCAATTAAGGACGGCCCCCGACCACGACAACAGCTCAGGTCTCTACCATGAACTCCTTCGCCGGCACCGCAACCCATCATAGACCGCAATAACCGTGGGGACTTCATCGGGACCCCCACCCTACCACTTGTCCTCTCTTGGATCAAGGGTACCACTTGTCCCCTCTTGGATCAAGGGTCTACGGTAAAGCGCATCCGTTGATGTACAAGAGGTGGAAATACAATTGACTATTCCGTCCCACTCCACATCTTATGGTTAACACGGGTATTACGGCACAAGAATCACTGGCGACATTTGTTGTTTAATCCTAGATGGATATAAACCCTTGCAATGGAACCTCCACCATATCAACACAATCCATGGTTCCATTGCCCACCACATAGTCATATTCATAGTTATGAAAATAGTGGTTTTGCTTTTTTATGCAATAGTGATAAACATAGTACTTTGCAAGTAATTTGGTAAAAATACTCAAATGACATGAGCAAGCGATGAACTTGCCTTTCTTGACTGCAAGATTATGCAGTCAAGGTCTTCGATACGTAAGAACTCCAAATTCTGAAATAGCATCATCGTCCGGTGAGGACGATGTTTAAAAGATTGGCAAGGATGCAATAATGCATAAGTATGAGATGCAATCGCTCTAAGCGTGACATAATCCCGATGTTTTAGGATTAGTTAGTTGAAATGATTTGCTTAGGGTGTGTTTCACTTTTAGAGTGATTCACAAACAAGGTTCTTATTAAGGATTGGTTGCTTGGCATCATAAACAGGTGATGTAATATGTCCTAACAATAATACTAGCATTAATAGCACACAACAACAAGATTTGGTGTAATCCTAACATGTAACGAATAGTGGTTGGTTTTAGCACTATATGGCATGGTTAATGATTAATTATCATATACTTCAAAAGAATAATTTTTGAAGAACATGTTCTTTGATAAAGAACAAGTATGATAAGTAGGGTTGTGGAGTTCTATGGTTTTCTATGGTTCTTGTTGGTTTCTCGGAGTAAGTAGTAGATGGATCACAACCTAGTTGGATTCATCAACACAAAGGGCTTGTAAGATGGAGTTAAGCCTCGGTATTCTAAGCAATTATTCATACAAGGTTGCTATCAAGATTGGTTCATCTTGTTGGTGATAGCTAGCTAGGGTTTATAGGTCCTTATAAGCAGGGTTGATGATGATTCTTTGTTTACTTCAAAAGAATAACTTTTGAAGAACATACTTCTTAAATGATAAGAAGTATATCAATTAGGATTGAGGTGGTCTAGGTTTTACTGTTGGTTCTATTAAATAAGGAATAATTGGCTCCTAAATAGGATGGTGGATAAGTATCCAACACTAATAGATTTTAGTGGACTATGGTTATGTAATGCTCGAGATTTGGCTTGGTTGCTCCTAAGGTTCATCATATTGGTGTGATGCTAAATAGGAATGAATAAGGGTGATGGCTTTGGTAATAGGAACTAGGGTTTATGTTTAATTGCTCCTACTTGATCATCTAGGTTTAAGTAGTATGAATAGATGAAATACTAATTTATTAGTAACAAGGTTTCCATATTTTATGTGGACATGGACATGTACTTAGTTACTAATTATGTACCTATAATGAATGTTAAGGTAGTAGGATTACATTTCATGGTTCCTAAGGTTTTAAGTTTCACATGTAATTATGGAGCTAGTGGTCTTAATAGAATTTAGGGCTTTAGGGTTCTCACATGAAATGATAATGTTGTAGTTTTATTCAATATGGAATTAGGGTTTCCTATTTGTGATGTAGTTCTTAAGTTAATAACTTGATTATAAAGTTGAAGTTATTATTAACTTTAAAATAAAAAAATAATAAGTGACTTAGCATTTTATTATTTTTAGAAGATTAATAATTAAGATAAATACCCTTTAGTAAATCCCTCTAATTAGGATTTAATAAGATAATGATAAAAGAAAATTACTTTTAGTGTTTTTATATATGAGTGCAAACTCATTTTATTGATTTTAGAAAAAATAGTGTGATAACAACACATATTATATTTAGGTTTTAAGGAATAACTATCAAGGTTGGATTTTATTATATTATTAAAAAATCACATATTGAGTTTATTACATGAATTATACAACTAAATTTGAAACAATATTTCCAACCTTTGGAAATTCAAATTAATACTTTGAATGCTTATTAAATATTATTTTAGGAATTTAAAAGTAATTCGAATTGGATTTAGAACCTTTAGGGTCTTAATATTATAGTTAAGTTGATTTAAATGTTAACATTTATTTGCTACATGAATAATTTTCCTCACCCTTTTAGATTAAGAACGAAATTATATTTATTGTCAACTATTTTTATTTAATCTATAAAAAAATAAGCACATATAAATGTCCTAATGTAAGTATACCACTTATTCTAATTTGATTAATTTTGATAGGAACACATCGTATACATTAGTAGACTAGTTATTAGGCTTGAAGTTAATTTGGACCAATTAAAACACACGCCACACTGAAGGATTAGATGTTGGGCTAAACAGAGTAGTACTAACCGTACACACACGATCGTGTACGCGCAAGTACACGTACGAGACTAGCATAGCTCACTTCCCTCGTCTCATCTCTATCGTTTTTATTTTCTCTCTGGCTGGAAATTCCCCACCTGCAATCGACCTTCTCCTCACGCCCGCGATGTGCCGCCGCCACCTGCCCTTCCGGCCGCCGCCGGCCATATCCGTCGCCACCTCCTGTCGTCGATTCAGCTCCGTCGCCTGTACTCACTCTCCTCCACCATCTCCACTCCACCGCGATGCTCCCTCGCACCCGCAGTCACCCCCGTGGCCAACCCTAGCCCGCCACGATTCGGCTTGCCGCCGGTGTTATTCCGCGCTGCTGCGCCTCCGGATGGCTCCTCCTCGGAGGCCTCGACTTCCACCTCGAGCCGCAGCTCGACCTTACTGTGTCGGCCTCCTCGATTCTATGGTGGTCTGATGGTGTGGTGTGGTGTTGCTGCTGCTTGCTGACCGTGACCTCTCGCACCATGGTGCGATCGGCTGACCCCTGCTTCGCCGACCTCGCAGCCTCCCTCGACTATGGCTTCGCCTACGCCTCCGGTCAGGTAGTCCCTCGGTGAGCTCATTCTTCCCCTCTCTATTCCTCTCATGTTTTCTATGATAAATTGGTACAGGTGATGTGATGCTCGTTGTAATGTTGCTCGTGTCTGTGTGGCTTGTGGTGTGGTGCTGCTGTGATGTCAACCACATCTTTGACGCCGATGGAACGGTGCCGCGGATGCAACCCCGGCAATGATTTCGTCTGCTCCTCTACAACACTGTGAGCTATACTTCTCCACTCTCTGCTTATGATCATATGCTATATTATTCTGCTTGATGAATATGTGCCCCAGAAGTGTTATAGGGAAGCTAATATTGTGAGCTGGCTTATCATGTCCTGGTTGTTTATGTTACTGCTATACTGGTTTGTGAAGTGTGACTTGAACTAGGCAATTACTGGTTCACATGAAAAATGACAAGTGCTAGTTTAAAAAATGCCCCGATTTGGATGATTTAATCATCCGCAGTATATGTAGTTTACTGATGTGAACTAACTCTGATGAAACTGAACTTATATTTGACTGTTTCCGTTGGTGCAATAATTCCTAGCTAGTGGGTGTGTTGCATGGGAAGTAATATGATCCTTGGTATTGTTAAATTACTGCAGCATAGATAATTGATAAGAACAGATGCTAATACTGTTGGGTTTGACTGTTCTGATGGTGCTTTAATTCATGGTTGCTGCTAAGGATTTGTAGATCACTTGCACACATGATTCAGTCCAATTGGTTTGTTGTGTTTTTGCAGGATGGTTATATCCAATCTCTTGAAATGTTTAACTTGTGGGAGTGGTCCTAACTACCTATCTACTCCACTACCTGCCTCACCGATATTCTCATTGTGGTACTCACTATGACCTTTTCCTCCTCTCTAACCTCAATCCATGGCCAAAGTTTGTTTGTGTGACATTAAGATCTATTTAATATGCTGAATTACTAGCTGCTGCTGTTGATCACCAGATTACGTGCATACATGATTTATTCCTATAGTGGTGTTGGGTATGACCTCCTGATATTATAAGGGATCACTAGCTAAAGATGGTGATTCGGCTCCCCTCTCTACTTGCATCTTTCTATCTATCAACTCATAAGAATATATTTTCTGCTTGATTATTCTTGGCTTAGCCTACGATGCATATGCTGAGGCATAGATTTGGAGTAAGAATAGATACTAGTTTTAAGTGATTGCCTAACAACCTGCTGGTGTGGTGTAGCTTGGTCTTCTGGATTCTGAATAACTTGCATCTTGTGGATGGCCTGCTCCTCCTCGCTTCTTGATCTGCTTCCTATGGATCTAGTTGCTATTTGGCTATTTCTAGTATTATCCTGATGGATATATATGTGTGTTTGCTGGTAGAGCAAACACATGGGTGTCAAATGAGTTACTAGTATTGTTCTTGCAGTTCTTGATCTTCTGGTGGATTTTACTAGTGCGAATGATTGATAGATAGACTACGGATAATTTATTGGTGTGATCAAGATGTGGTGCGGCTGGGATAAGCTTGTGTGTGCTAGAAGAGCTGGCAGGACAGCTGCTGGGCTGTTTATATACGGCTGAACTATTGTTGTGGTTGTGACAACACACAACTGCATGTGTTGTGTGTGCTGCTTACATATGGACTCCACTTCTGGTGTATGTGACCAAATTGGTTTGCTTTGCCTTCTAGTGTAAGGCATACGGCTGGTTTGCTCTTATCCATTGTAGATATTTATTTTGATGCAGCCAAGTGGTACTTGATTAAGGGTGGCTTTACTTTGTTTGCCCTTTGCATGAAAAGAAAGATCAATAAAAGATTGAGAAGATTTAGATTTAGGAATTCTTTTGTTTCCTTGTAATCTTATATTACTTTTGTAACTTGTAACTTTGTTTCTCCTTATGAGAATTGTAACTGATTGGGATAATGATATTTGTAATAAGGTCTAAATTACTTATCTATTTTGTATTCCTTTTTTTTATTTCTTCGGTATTGTATTGTACATATAATTAATTGGAGTTCCAATTCGTATTCATATTTGAATTCAGGTCTTACATATTTGAATTTAAATTCGAATCATTTCCCTCCAAAACATAAGAATTCAATAAAGGTCATGTCAAATTTTATCGCACTAACGTCGATGATCTAAACCAATTGCACCAACGCAAGAGAACCTCGATCACTTTCTCTGAGATTCAATAAATATAGATGTTCATATGTTATGTCAAAGATTAACATGTTATGATCTTTTATAAGATCAAGCAATTGATCATTGATTAAAGTGTGGTTGTGTTAGTTTTAATTCAATTTGATCTAACCCCTGATCAAATTATCTCTACCCAAAACAAGGGTTTGGCAAAGGTGATACTGAGGTTTATAGCGCTTGACTTGATAATCTACTTCAATTCCACCAAGGTCAAGTGAAACTTCAGTTACTGTGACTGTTTTACTTTAAAGCGCGAAAATTTCCCGGATTTTCTATGCATGAATGCAATGCACACATCTGTTTCCTCTATTTTTGTAATCCCAAATCCTGGGATATTACAACTGTTCATAGCTTAGGGTTTCCTGCTTTTGTAGATCTTGTTTGTTCTTTCCTTTTGTATCGCGCAGCGTGTCTTCTTGTTTGTCTGCTGCATTCTCCTCGGACTAATTCGTTTTGATTTTTGCTTTTTGATGTGTGGTTGGTTTGCGGTGGTTCGTGTTCATGTGCTTCCGATCTCCGCGTTGATCGGGAGAGGTCGATTTTATTTTTTTTAGTCATGGATCCCGCCCCGAAATCCCCATCGCCTCAGAAACCCAAGGTAATTTTATGTTTCGTTTTGTTTTTGTGGTACTTAATTGCGGCGAAAATTGTGCTTCCCTTTAGATCTCGAATTAGTTTATACAATGTTAATTCTTGCGTTGCTTGTGCGATCATTCTCCATATAAATATACTTATCCGGTATTCATATATGTACTTACTTGTTGGTACAAGTTGTACTTCCCTTGTTTAGTTTCATATACTTGCAGTTATTTTTTTACTCATGGATGTGTGTTATCCGACAACATGAAATTATTCTAATTGGTTTTGGTTTTGTTTTCTACCTGTATATTCGGTCATGTGCTGTTGTTACATGTACTTATTTATATGTACCAGTTGTACTTCCCTTGTTTAGTTGCATATACTGCAGTTTATTTTTTACTTTTTTTTTTGTACCAGTTGTACTTCCCTTGTTATTTTGACAATGGAATTTCTCCTAATTATTTTCTGTTTTTGTTTCTACATGTACATGTACTTATCTGATGTTAGTACATGTACTTCTTTTCCGCATTCATGTGTATGTTCTTATTTTGTAGTTCTTTATTTTTAGTACTCGCTCTCTCCTAGTTTTGTTTTTGCATTTTTCTTGTTTTGATTGTTTCTAATCTACTTATCATCTTATATTGTTCATTTTACTATGTCTCGAACCCATTTCTTTTTTTTAGGTGAAGTTACGGTTATTAAGAAAGCGAAATTGTTTGCCGCCGATGGCAAACTAAGTCTCGTTGCCGGTATTCCTATCGTTTTCCCCGATGTTACTCGTGAGGATTAGGAGTGAGGATGAGGTTAAGAAAAGCTCTTCTACATCCGGTAATCATTTTTAATATGATCCCTGTTTGTGTGCTCATTGTCTTGTTTTTTTGTGATTTTTGTATTGTCATGCTTGTTCTCTTTTGTTATGTGAATCATAAGACAACTAAAATATATGCTCTTAAGAGAAATAAGACTGTGTATTCTATATTTTGTAGCAGTTGTACTTCCTTTGTTTTTAGTTACAAATAATGCAGCTTAATTGCATTGCACTTATCCGATATGTATTGTTGGACTTCCTTACCTTTTATTTTACCATTTTAGGAAATTAAATATATTTTTTTCATTGCTCGTTGTAATTAATTTGTTTCTTTTTCTTTAATGCAGATGCGGATTTGCAAACCGAAACTACCGACAAGGATATCACCGATGTACTTGCTTCGTAGAAGAGACTTATGGAGATGGAGATCGAATGTCTGCTCATGATGGTTCTGAGCAAGGTGAAGGTGATATAGGTTCTTTGGAGTTGTCGTTAACTCCTACTCAGGATGTTGACGGCACTGAGCCAGTTACTCAGATAGAAGATGTTCCAGCCCAGCTTGCCGCTCGAGGAAGAAAGGGTTGCACAGAAAATTGTGCGTGCTAGGGAACGAAAGGTCAAGGCGATTCATGATGCAGGAGCATCTAATGTTGGTCCCATAGCTTACCATCGTAGGGAACGGAGGAGCAAGGTGGCTCATGATGATAGCGAGGCTCCTCCTTATGATAGCGATGCGACTATTGATGATAGTGTGGCGGCCCATGTTGATCCTGAGTCCGATCCCGCGTCCGATGCGTATGCCGATGTGGCGGCTCATGTTGATCCCGAGTTTGCTTCCGCGTCCGATGCGGATGCCGATGCGGCGTCCGATGATGATAATGCGGATGCTCGCTCCTGCGTCCGATGCGGATGCCGATGTGGCGGCTCATGTTGATCCCGAGTCCGATCCTCGCGTCCGATATTAATTTGTCCCTTGTTGTTCCTAGCAGTCCTGTTACCACGCACGGAAAAGGGGTGTTGTCCGAAAGAAGAGGATGGTCGATGCTCGGTATAGCCGGTACCCCCGCAGAAGTCCTCGTGTCTCTCGCCGTGTCTAGTGTTGATGGTAGCACACGGCAAAGCCCACGTATTCTAAATATGCGAAAGCTAGCCCTCTTGGTGTTATTGCTAAGGGGAAGCAAGCTAAATCTAAGGTGGAAGCAGTGCTCATCTCACTTCATTTTAGTTTTTATCAACTTACCCGATATCTCTCGTATCTTTTCTAATTACTTGATAATTTTGTATCTCGTAGGTTTCTCGCTTTTAAGAAGGTAAAGCCCGCTGATGCTACCGGTGGTAAGAGTGTTGTTGATAAGCCGAAGGTGAATCCTAAGACGGTGAAAAAATCTGCTCCTAAGAGAAAGAAAACTGTTTGTTTTAAAGAAGATGAAGATTTTGTGCCTGAGGATCATCAGGTTTCTGATGATGACATTCCTAAGGTTACCTCCTGTTTTTTTCATATATTATTATATGCCTCCTCTAGTTGTTTTTATGTATGGTCTTTCTTTTTTCTTGGTGCTAGTACTCCCTCATTTGAATAACTTGTACTTCATGTGTTCCTTCTCTTGTACTTCCCTTTCTTTTCATATTTATTATATGCCTCCTCTAGTTGTTTATATGTATGGTCTCTCTTTTTCTTGGTGCTAGTACTTCCTCATTTGAATAACTTGTACTTCAAGTGTTCCTTCTCTTGTACTTCTTTTTTTATTTAGTGTACTGCTTTTGTAATTATCTCGTTTGTGATTCTATCTCATGCATGTAATGTTCTTTTAAATTTTGTATAAGGTTGTTAAGAGGAGGAGAGGGCAGGCAGAACCTTCTGCTGTGGTTCATGATGAAAATGAGCGGAGGAGGAGAGGGCAGGCAGAACCTTCTGCTGTGGTTAATGATGAAAATGAGCGGTTTAATACTGTTGCCAGGTGCTCTTTGAAGGAATTAACTCTCTGCTTTGGTTTGCTTGAGGAAAGACACAAGCTGTTGGTTCGTGAAGCTCGGATTGGGTCATATTGGGGATTTCAAGATAAGAACAAACATCAATCGACGTCTTATGTCCTTTCCGATGTACCATATCGATCCCGTCACGATGAATTTGGATCTTGGAGATGGTACCAAGATTATTCGGATCAATGCCGATGCAATTCACAAGTTGTTTGCGCTTCCTTTTGGCGAGAATTCACCTCCTAGGCCTTCAGATAGTATACATGATGATGCTTTGATGAGGTTAAAGGCTGAGTTAGGTTATGCCAGGAATAAGCAAATTGAGACGAAGAATCTTAGGAGGTTACTTGGAAATCTTGTGAAAGACCCAGCCAATGATGCTTTGGCTTTGAAGGTTTTCGGTCTTGTTCTTTATAACAAATTTATCTGGCTCCGGCTATACTACTCGTGTTTCAAGGGAAGCCGCAATGGTTGAAGATTTTGATATCCTCAAGCTTAAGGATTTTAACTTGTGCCAGCTTGTAGTTGATGAGCTTAGGAAAGCTGTTTTGAACTCGAGTGCATCAAAATCAGATTGGGCCGCTATTCCCTGGCCGTGCCATTGCTCCTCTTCTCATGTATCTTGACCGCATTGACCACAGGAAGCTAAATCCTAGGGATAAACGCACACCTCGTGCACTTTTCATGAATCCAACGAATCTTTTGAAGCTTTCTGATCTTGACTGTATTAAGGAAGGTGACTGGAAGCCTTCTTCGTGGATTTATGGCAAGTTACCGGTGAGTCCACTTTCTTCTTTTATTCTTTTGTTTTTTTTTATTTTGTTTTCATTCAACTTTTGATTTTTAACATTGTTTTTATCTTCATGTGCGTTTGCAGTGGAAATCACGTGGTGATATTGTGTTCTTTGATGATGTACCTAGAATGACTGGTGGGCGTTTGACTCCTTCGAAGAGGAGTAGCTCTTCTCTTGCAGCTTTTCGCTCTTCTAGACCTTTTTAGTGTGTAGTAGCAGTGGATCTGCTCTCGATGGGCAATGTGCTCCAAGTGAGTCTTTGACTCGTTAATGTTTGTGGGGATATTGAAGCTCTCCTTTCAAAAGCATATGATTTGTCTCTTCAAATACCTACATCCGCCAAGCGACCGAGCTACACCGCCGGCTTCTTGCCTCCCGAACTTTGTTTTGATGAAGTTGCAAGCAAAGGATACCCTTGATTTGGAGGCTCGCAAACATTGTGCACTTTCGTACTAGCATTGTTCACATGCGACAGGGTTTGTGCCTGTTCAAGGCATCCCAGGATGCTCATTGCAAACCATATGAGGAAAAAGCTGAGGCATATTTGAAGGCCATGAATGATGCTGATGCAGCTGCTGCAGCTGCTTCTTCCGCTGCTGCTGCTGCTGGTTTTCCCCCGGTGCCTGACTGTGCTGCTGTGCGTCCCCGTACTCCTACCGTCGCCGATGCTTCCGGTTCATCTCTTGGAGATGTGAGATTTTCTGTATTTTTATTTTGATCTTCTTTTTTAGATGCAAAGCTGAACTTCTTTTCTTTTATCTTTGTCTTATGCTTTCTTTTTTTCAAATTTTTTTGTAATGACTTTATTTCTATTTTATTTTTATGCAGGCTACTACCAATGAAGATTTGCTCGTCGCCGATACTCCTCCATGTGATGATTTGGAGGTCGCGAATACTTTTACTGGATGTACGTCGAGATGACAAGGAGAATTTTGTGGATGCCATGGATGATCTCTCGGTCCGGCAAGGACGGTGCTGAAACTCCCGATGAGCAGGAAGCTCCCGATGGTGTTAAGTGTCCTCATACCGGTGAAGGACCGAATACCGGTTCTCGTCCATGCTCCCGCTACGCCTGATGTTACCATTGCTCCCGTTATTCCCGAAGTTACCAAGAGTGATGTTGTCACCGCTACTCTTAATGCCGAAGCGTATACTTATAAAGTTGACGCGCCCCTTATGCCGTTGCTCCCGACCGAGAGCCTTCACCTTTGGTTTCGCAACTTGTGCCAAGCAAGCACTTTATTTGCCGCCGCGCCTTCTAGGCAGGAGGACAATGCCGCTGAACAAACTGAGGAGCCAGCTCCGACATCTCAAGATTTAGGCAAGACCTCGTAAAGTTCATGCTTTGGTAGTTTGATTTGCTTTTGTTTGTTGCTCTTTGTGTGGTGTGCTTTGCAAGTGTTGGGGATGTTGGGAATGTAAACTACCTTGAACAAAATATCGTTAGATTATGTATGTTCTTGTTTATCGGACCTCGGGTTGTAAAATAAAAAATTCAGTTTCTTTGTCTATTAAGTTTGTGTTCGGAAACATAGAAAAGAAGTGTGCAGATTTGCTTGTACTTCCGGTTTCACTTTTCTGTTTTTTACCTTGACGTTACATGTACTTTTCTCGTTTACCTTGCTTGTACTTCCTTACATGTACATCCTTCTGCACGAAAAGGATTGCAGCTTTGTAGATATATAGTCATGAATTTTCTCGCTCCCGTACTTCCCCGGCAATTGTGTTTGTACTTCCCACAACTTAGGTAGTTGAGTACACTTAGTTCTACTTTTTTCAGCTTGTACTTCTTTGCACATGGACCCGCACTTCTTTCTCGTGTAGTCCTGTACTTCTCTAGTCTCGTGCACTTCAAACTCGTATTTTTTTTTATAATCTTTGAATCATATCATTTTATGTTTATTCTTTTTTAAGGTCGTGATGTTTTTAATTTCTTTTGTTTCGCAGCCTCTCAGCACCGCAATTATTCTCGCAAAACTTCGAGAAAGTATTGACAAGTTTTTCTATTCTGTTACAAAAGTAAAAAGCAAGTGATGAAGTAGCGTAAGTTGATATTATTTTTTTTATGCAACAATCCTTATGGCAACTCTTTCTCATATTGACATGTTTAATTAAATATTATTTTATTATTATTTTTCAGGGATAAGGTGATGTTTCGTAATAAATTTTGCGAAGCTACTGTTAAGGATGTTTCAGAATCATTTAACCTGCGTGGGATGCTATCAAGTACTGTAGCTGAAATTGGCATTCACCCGATGAGGGAGAAATACAAGGGCACCAAGCAAGCTTATTGTTCCTTTCTCGGGTTTGTGTAAGTTGCGTACATTTATGATTTAGTTTTGTTACTTACCTATCTTTTTTTCCCCGTTATTTGAAGTCCGTTACTTACATTTCAGCGTAAGATATGGAACGGATCCTTTGACAAAAATGTGAGGTCTTGGTTTACCGAATCTGGACTTGAGCGTATGGACAGGCATGATATTGTGAGTAAACTTTTTAAATTTGTTTTGTATAATATAAATTTTATCGCTCGATGCCTTTCTTATATATTAATTGTCCATTTTTACAGGTTGTTTTTCCAACTTTTGATCCTCCAAAATCTAGAGATGCGGTTGGACATTACGCTGTGGTTACACTGAATCTGAGGGATAGATCTTTCCAAGATATTGATTCTTTGTATACATGCAAAGATCCTACTGGATGGTTCATGTTCAACAAGATGACGAAGAATATAAAGCAGCTTTGGGCAGATGCTTCCCAGGACATGCAAGACCCTCTCAGTCCACTTACTATTGATGACTTGAAGACAGAGTACTTGTGTACACCGCAGCAGGACAATGCGTGAGACATGTGTTATTTTTTTAATCTATAATTTTTGCACATCATTTATATGTCCTTTATTGTCATGATGTATCTTGTTTTTTCTGCAGTCGGGACTGTGGTTTCTTTATGTTACATACCGTTGGGTCTTGGAATGGTAGGTCGCTTACGTAATTTACATGCAAGGACATTCCTAACATAAAGAAAACCATGCTCTTTAGCTGGTCGACGTGTGGAATTTTTGAAGTGGATCTCGGTGGGTTTGTTTGGGTATCATCCAGGTTAGTACTTTTTTTTTTTTGCATATCATGTTCTTGACTTCGTTCGTTTCTTTTTTTCATGTAGGCTTCCTGCATTTACTTCCTCTTTTTACCTTCTGTACTTCTAATATATATCTGTTGTACTTCTTGTTTAATCTTCTTGTACTTCTCTGTTTTTATAGTTTTTTCATGTACTTCCTTTTTTTTCTTGTTTTTTTTGGATTCAAAGTTAATTTTTAATAAGTTTCAGATACATTTTTTTAAAAAGTTTACAACTGACTTCTTGTTTGCAGCTCAATCTCTTGATCTTGATGAAGAGAATTTCTGTCTTTTCGATAGCCGGACTCGCATCTTTGTCCCCGAAGCCGATGTCGTTAACATCGTAGTCAAGATGATGATTCTCGTGAAGAGAACTCGACAACAAATCCTTTGATTCTCCGAAGAATAAGCCGGTCGATGTTCTTGGGAAGGCTACCGTTATTGAAAAGACAAGTTGTGGATGCTGAAGTTATATCCTCCGATGATGACTTTGTTACCCCAAAGACTAGGTCCGGAAAGGTACTTAGTCCCGTTAAGAAGAGAAAGGATCCTTCGGTCGACTCGGCTAATATCACGACTACAAAGAGGGCTCCAAGAAGACCCAAGAAGTGGAGTGGATCTCGTAGAGATTTTAAAGCCTCGGTGAGTTCAATCAGCTTAAAAATGCAAGGTCTGCTTAAGGACTTCATGCTGAGCAAGCATGGAGTCGAAAAATATGGAAGGTATGATATCTTTTTATGATCCTTCCGACCACATGTTTTTTCCTGAACTTTTTCTTTTCTTTTTTGACCTGTTTTTTCCCCTCTGTAATGATTTTTGTTTTTTGTGTCTATACAGTGTCAATTACTGTAGATTTGTCCATGGGAAGGATACGTTTGGCGATGATATTGAATCATTATTTACCGGCAAAGAATTGGCTAAGGCCTTTGGAGATCTTGGGGAGTTAGAGGGTGAAATGATGAGCTATATTATCTGCCGCTGGAAGGAGGATCCCACCCGTAATCATGTCTTTGCTTCCGGAACGCGTGTCCTATTGTCTCCCTACTTTCTTACGGTGAATAATATAGTTTCTCTTCTTTCTATTTTATAAGCTAGTTGTTATTTGTTGAATAGTCATAACATTTTTAACTATAATCTTTTTCTCGTGTAGTATTTGCTAGAAATGGACTGGCATGACCGTGAGCAAGAACTTTGATGTTGTAAGGGTCGTGCAGTAGTTTCCAAGACTATTTGAAACCAAGCAGAGAATCTCTTGATCGCAAATCTGGTAATACATTCAATATAAAACTTTGATGCCCTAACCTCGCCCGCACTTCGCTGAGTTTTATTTTTTGATGTACTTTTTAATAACAGCATCATCATGCCCTACCGTAAGACGATGCCTCGGTTCACAACGTAAGCATCATGTCTTGTATGTCATGAACAAGTATCGTGCAACCTTTGATGTTCTCGATTCGTTTGATTGGAGTAGCCACAAAGAACTTTCTCGGAGTTCGTTCCATGCCGCAGATGTCAAGGAAATTGTATGTTCTAATAATTTTCTGCTTGATTTTCTGACATTTTTTTTAGGTTAAATATCCCTTTGCTTAACGTCATTCCTTTTTTATTTCAATGTTAAAACAGGCTCGAAGGTTGACCTTAGTCATGGAAGGAGTTTATGGCAAACAACATTATGCCAAAAGTGGTCATCCCAATTGGAACAATGTCTCAAAGAAGCCGAACTATGTGCACGTCCCCAAGCAGTGGTTTCAACCAAAGGTGGCTACTACCGTTTGAAGTTTGCATCTTCTTTTGACGGTGACCAAGTCGTTCCGGACATTGCGGATGATGATGTATGTTTTTATCTTCATAGATGAAGTAATTTTTTCTTATATTTCTGTATTTTTCTTTTTTCATAATTCTTGCTTTTTCTCGTTTATTTATATGCAGCCTCGCGTTGATGATTGGAAGGCAGTAGTACTTGTACTCAACCGTGTTCCATGTCAACAACAAGGTTCCTCTACATGATCTGCCAGTGGAAATTCAATGCCTTTCTCCATATTCTGTGTTGTCTACCCAAGGAGAAGAGCTTATTATGATGCTTAGCCAGATGGCATAGGAACATATTTTTCATATTCGTATATAATTTGAATTTTATATTCATATCTGTAATTTAATATAGTTTGACCTATTGGAACATCAGTCTTTTTCATGTTTGTACTGGAACATCAGTGTACTTCATACTAATCAATCATGTACTTGGTACTGAGTAAGCTTGTACTTTTTGATTGATGTTATCCCGTACTTCTTGCAATATATCTTTTTGTTCTTCTTTTTCAATTAGCCTTTTGTGTTTCTTTTTGAGAGAAGTGTTGTACTTCCCGCATATTTTAGGTTGTACTTCTTCCGTATTCCCCATATAATAATTTTGGGATATATATTTTTATCGTAGTTCAAGATTCAAAGCTAGTACTTTTTTATTTTATCCAGCTTGTACTTCTTTGTTTTTACTCCCGTACTTCCCGGTCATCTTCTATATTTTTAATCATCCTCTCGTATCCCCTACAAACTAAAGCTATGATATAAACTTCTTATTGGACTTCATGAATGTAACAGCTTGTACTTACTTGTATTCCTCGCAGATTCATCTATGATATTTTTTTTTTACTTGTATTCCCAGCCTTGTACTTACTTGTACTTGAATTCTCGTACCTCCTAGCATGTATGCTTTGTACTTTCTTTTTGCTGGCCTTGTTGTTGAGGCTGTACTTCTTTGATTGACAAAGCCGCTTAACGGCCCGGCCGGGCTTTCCGGCCCAAGAAGGGGCCGGTACGTGTGCAGCGTTTTGCGGGTGGGACTTTTTAGTCCCACCTCGCTAGTTGATCAGCGTGACGAGTGGTTTATAAGGCCGCGTCCCGACATGTTGCCAACCGTCCTAAATAACCTGCATATGCGCTTACACACGGCGCACCCTTTCTCTGACCGGTGGGCCTATCGATGCCTTGTTTCGACAAAGGGCCAACGTAGTCTATGGCCTACCCGGTGGTCAATTTTTTTGTATATTTTTGTAATTTTTTGCAGTACTTTGTACTTCGTACCGAGTTAACTTGTACTTTCTAGTAGTATATATTGTACTTTCTAATTTTTTATCTTATTTTGTTGCTGATGTATATACTTGAATTTATCTTAATGGTAGTTATGTACTTCCTTGCACTTCTTTCTTGTACTTCCTTGTAGTTCATTCCTGAACTTCCTTTGTTTTTTGCCGGTAAGACAAATAAGTTGTGTATTCATATATCAAATTCGTGTTGTACTGCCATTCGATGTCAGCTTGTTCTTTCTTTCTAATTCATGCTAGATCTTGACGTCTCTGGCCTACCTGTGTCGTCATTTTTTCTCGTATATTTTTTGTAATTTTTAACGTACTCGTACTTCCTATTTGAGTAACCTCGTACTTCCTAGTAATATATATTGTACTTCCTACTTTTTATCTTACCGTCGCCGATGTTGCCGATGTACGTACTTGAAATTATGTTTAATGGTAGTAAACTAATTACCGAATGGAGTAAACCAAGATCATTTTCCATTACGTATAATTGCTGAATGGGAAGTAAACTAATTACAATATCGTAACTTATTTCTATGTTTTTTTATGCTAACTTATTTCTCGGTGCTCCTTCTTAGTGTAGGTGGCGTTGGTTCATTTCCTTCATCCTCGTCTTCCGCTTTGTCATCTTCTTCTATGTCCTCGTTTTCCTCAGCCTCATCTTCCTCTTCCTCTCCCTCTCCCTCGCCATCATCTTCTTCTTCTTCTTCCTCTCCATCTCCCTCGTCATCCTCTTCTTCCTCATCTTGTTCCTCTTCCTCTTCCTCTTCCTCGTCCTCTCCTTCTTCTTCTTCTTCTTCTTCTTCTTCTTCTTCTTCTTCTTCTTCTTCTTCTTCTTCTTCTTCTTCTTCTTCTTCTTCCTCCTTCTTCTTTGGTTTTCTTCTTGTTAGCATTTTCTTCTTTGATTTTCCTTTTAGCTTCAAGCCATTTGTCACAGGGCAAGTAAGAGAGTTGTGGCCTGTTCCATATTTTTTACATCCTGAACACATTTTTCTTCTTGGAGCTTTTATTTTACTTATAGCAAGTTGTTTCTTTACTCTAGGATCTTTTGGACAAGATCTAGAGTTGTGTCCCGCTTTCATCTTGCATATACCGCACGTGTTCTTCCCTTCCCTCTTCACAGCTCTTCTCGCATCTTCTTCTTCATAGCTCCCGGAGGTTTAGAGCCACCAGTGTTCCTTATTCCTCGCTTCCTTTAGTTTTGGACTTAGGTGGTGGTAGTATAACCCTATGCGGCATACTGTTACCATCGTTGTCAGGCTGATTTTCTTGCTGGTTAGGACAATCAGGATATGTCTGTTGGGGTTCTGTCCAAAAGTGAGTTTCTTCAGGCTCAAACTCATCAATATCTGGGCACTGGCCTGAACCATCTTCATCATTATCTGGTGTTGACGAACCCATTGCATCAAGTTCGTCATACAAGGCTCGCAGCACCAACTTTTGCTCTTGCCCGCCGTTCTTCCGAGCATGTAGCTTTCCGAACAACTTTCATAGCCACCGCAAGATTTCATTCTCGCTGGTACAGTATACGAGGTTCCATCGAAGCTTGTGTCTTGTAATCTCTCCTATCAAAAGTTCCTCTATGTCGCGCTCCATTAGTGTACCTTCTTAGTATGTAACTCGATCGGAACGCTATCAACCCTCGGTGGTCCAAGCAGGCATAAAATATGTAGGCGTAACAGTCCTGTTGTGATAAAATGAAGTTTCAATCCATCAGAAACTGTAAGAAGTGTAAGGATGGGTGAAACAGAAGTTTAAGTCACAAGGTAACAGAAGTACAAGTTTTTTTTTGTTTTTTTTTATAATGTTGTACCTGTGTGTTCCCATAGCAGGCACTCGCACTCGTATTCGCCTCTAATAGGATCTGCAAGTACTCCGAACCGATGGTTTGACCAAGAAAAGTCGTTCGTTGGTTGGTGATAGGTCACCGATAATTGTACTCATCAAGTTCAGTGGTAGTCTCGGGTTTGGTTTTATGCGGAAGAGTGTGCTTTTCTTCAGCAGAGCCTCGCAACTCTTTGAAAACAGCTTCGTATAAAGTTGCTGGAATTGATGCTCAAATCCATAATGGGTTCTCTTATTTGTTTTTGACTGAAAAGAGGACACAACACATTTTTTTTAATCTTTTATGAAGAAAAGATAACAAGAATGATAACATGAAGCACAAGATGTGCAGTAAATGTTTTTTAGATTAAGTACCTGTATTGCATATGTCTTTGAATTTTCTGCCTGTCTCCTTTGGAATATTAGTTTGGTAACTTGTTCTGCAAAACGGTTCAGACTGAGCTTCTCATTTAACGTACTACGCTTTAGGGATGCATTCATGCTTTCTCGAGCGCTGAGTAGATGTCATTCTTGCGCGAAGACGTTCTTGAAATAGGCTGAGATCCACTCCTCCCCGATTTCCCGTAGCCGCAACATCATGGGATCATCGTGCGGATTGTATTTGTCAAGTAGATTTCGCCAAGCGTTTTCAAATTCTCGTAGGCATGAGTGGCCAATTCAGGATTGCTCGTAAACTCAGCCTTGAAGGTCAAATACTTCTTGTACGTACTCGACAAGTGTAGGTGGAATTTTTTCATCATATGCCATCGGCATAGTTTATGCAAGTGTTTTAAAGAAAACACGAGGGATTGCTTGTGCCATGGACGGGCATTGGTCTCGTAAATAAAAAGAAGGTGTCTAGAAATCGTAACATAAGTGAAGCAGCAAATTTGAATTTCGGTTCAGATGTAATATTATTTACTATGCTATATGTTCTCACGTAAAATATGCAAAAGATTGTGCGTAAACAGCACTCGTTAAAATTATTGTGGGCTGCTTCCCATTCATGCACCTTAAGAACGTTCGAATGCAGCCAATAAAATGAGTCTTCACTTTCATCCCCGACAAGAGCACAAGCAAAAATAGTGGACTCGCAGTGATGGTTTACTCCGACAAAGACTCCGAGGGGCATGCCGTGTCTCGTTTGTTTTGTATGTTGTATCAAATGTTATGCAATCCCCAAAATCCTCGTATGATCCCCTACAGCTTGCAGGAGCCCAAAATATATTCTTTATACGGTTTTCATCATCAAGCTGAAAATCGAAGAAAAACTCTTTGTTGCAAGCTTTCATCTCGCCAAAGTAAGACGAAGCTTATTAATGTCATCCCTAATATCCTCTTGGGAATTTATTGCCTTCCCGCAATTATATGGACGGAAAGTACAGATTGCTTTTAGCATGAAGTACAACCATACTACAATCAAAAGTACATGGAAAGATAGACATGCAAGAATCAGGAATGTTTTTTCACACGTTAAGTACAGTAGTTATCATAAAGGGAAGTTGAGGTTCACAAACAACTTAAATTCTAAGTTGAAAAGAGCAAAAAGGGTAGAGTGTTGCTTTACCGGTTTAGCAAGTCGCGCCCATGAAATGTTAAGTACCGCGCGCCTCCCACCGATGAATATAGGATCGACAAAATTATCCGATGAGTTACATTATTAAACTGCAGGAACTTTACAAATTCCAGCAAAGAAGGGTCGAAATTTTTATGAGAATGTATGAAATTCATCATGCTGGGGCTTTGAATCATATGGTGGTTGTGTTCGAATTTTATATTCTCAATTACATAAGTATCATCTTCCTTCTTCTTTACTCTAATGCCAGCAGGGCAACCACATCGACTAGTGGTTTTATCACGCTGGCGGTCGGCTCGCAACGATGCTTTCGTAATGACCTTGGCGGTTGCAAGATAGGTATCGATTGGCACCATTGTGCTGTCCAGCTTCGACTCCAAAACCAAGCATGCCTTGCATATCTGTTGTAAAATATTTTGGCATCCTCGAAATCTTTGAATACCATTTTAATCTTTGGTAATAGATAATCTGGAAGATCATTATCCTGCAAAAACAAAAAACAATAGTACATTAGGCATTTCAATGATAAGCACAAGTATCATAAAACAGAAAGTACAAGTATAATGTAGCAACAAGTACAAGTGTGATACAGCAAGATGTTTAGAAACTAAATTTCTTCAAATGTACTCACATGGCTGTAGCGACGTTGCTCCACTGGGGTATCTGCTTCTTCTTCAGGGAGTATTGGGCAAGGCGGTGTCACCAATGATTTGTGTAACAATGGATCTGACGGGTCACGGCGTGGTAATCTAGATGACGAGGGTCGTACAGGGTCACGAGGAGGCAATCCAGAGGACGAGGGTCGTACAGGTGCACGTGGAGGAGGAAATCCAGAGGACGAGGGTCGTACAGGTGCACGTGGAGGAGGAAATCTAGAGGATGAGGGATGTACAGGTGCACGTGGAGGAGGAAATCCAGAGGATGAGGGATATACATGTGCATGTGGAGGAGCAAATCCAGAGGATGAGGGATATACATGTGCACGTGGAGGAGGAAATCCAGAGGATGAGGGATGTACAGGTGCACGTTGAGGAGGAAATCCAGAGGATGAAGGTGCTGCTGTTTCAGGTACTTCTGGTTCCCTACTAGTCATTTTGTAGGCACTAGAATTATGTTGATCTGGAGGATGTGTAGCACCAACCTCAGCAACCTTTCTAGCAGGTCGTCTAGTTGATAGGACACGTGCAATATTCAGGATATGTGGTGGCACAAGCAGGCCCTGGATTGTAAGGAAATTGTGACGTTGTTTCGCTTCAAGCACTTTTGTTCGTATCACAATTTGTTTCCGGACTATACATGTCCGAGTCCAATCCATTTGTAAAAGGTGAGTAGCCGAGTGACAAAGAAGTTGCGTGGAATTTCAGGAGTAACCCACTCGTAGAGGTTTTGGATCAAGCACAACCTCACTTCTTTTTTTCGTCTAGCCGTTGATTCATCCTCGCGATAGTAGAATATCGTAGATTTATTCGAATTAGGAATGGCAAGTACACATATCACAATTATAACTTGGATAAAATAACTAGTTCATGAAAAAAAGAGAAGTACTATTATGGACAAAGAGAAGTACAATATAACCAACATTAGCAGTACAATATAACTAAATACAACACTCAGAGGTTACTAAGTACAACTAGTATAACATATAAGTACAGGACAAAAGGATTTACTAAGCTCAACTAGCAAAACAGAGAAGTGCAGGTCATAGGGATTACTAAGTTCAATTTTTTGCTAAAGTTCATGTGCTGAAACAGAGAAGTACAATACACAGGCATTACTAAGTTCAATTTGCCAAGTTGAATTTGCTAAGTACAGGTCAAAAGGATTACTAAGTACAACTAGGGAAAACACAGAAGTGCAGGTCATAGGGATTACTAAGTACAATTTGCTAAGTACAACTAGCAAAACAGAGAAGTACAGTAGACAGGCATTACTAAGTACAACTAGCAAAACAGAGAAGTGCAGGTCATAGGGATTACTAAGTTCAATTTTTTACTAAAGTTCATGTGCTGAAACAGAGAAGTACAAGATATTCAGCATTACTAAGTTCAATTTTGCTAAGTTGAATTTGCTAAGTACAGTTCAAAAGGATTACTAAGTACAACTAGCAAAACAGAGAAGTACAGTAGACAGGCATTACTAAGTACAACTAGCAAAACAGAGAAGTGCAGGTCATAGGGATTACTAAGTTCAATTTTTACTAAGTCAGAAACAGAGGTACAAGTGCAGAATGTCATAGGGATTACTAAGTACAACTAGCAAAACAGAGAAGTGCAGGTCATAGGGATTACTAAGTTCAATTTTTTACTAAAGTTCATGTGCTGAAACAGAGAAGTACAATAAGCATACGTAATAAGTACAATTTCAATATTCGACAAAAACAAACAGAGAAGTACACCGAGAAGTTCAAGATTATAGTTTCTAGCTGTACAACATTGTCTCACCTCATTTTGTTCGGATGTACTTCGTTTCAAAGGTGTAACTCGCTGCGATATGCAAGTTTCCCTTATTTTATCTGAGAGCAAAGTAGATTTGTGAGAAAATCGAGGTGAAGATCTTGTAGGAACGACATCTACAACTCTTTTCCGTCGAATCTGCATCTTCTTAGATTTTGGAGGATCCATTTGCTTGGGTTTCTTGAATTTGCAGAGAATGATGCGAGAAGGATCCCTCAAGAGACTCGCCGGAGAAGAGGGGGCGCGCCGGAGAAGAATTCGGCCGGAGAAGAAGTTGGCTCGCCGGAGAAAAAGATCCCGTGTGCTCCGCGCGAGATCGGTCGCTCCGCGCGAGCTCGGCCGCCGCGCGAGCTCGGTCGCTCCGCGCGAGCTCGGTCGCCGCGCGAGCTCGGCCGCCGCGCGAGCTCGGCGCCGCGCGAGCTCGGTCTCTCCGCGCGAGCTCGGCCGCCGCGCGAGCTCGGCCGCCGCGCGAGATCGGTCGCCGCGCGAGCTCGGCCGCCGCGCGAGATCCGTCGCTCGCGCGAGATCCGTCGCTCCGCGCGAGATCGGTCGCCGCGCGAGATCGGTCGCCGCGCGACGGCGCCGGGAGGCGGGAGGCGGGGCGGAGACGGGGGAAGGCGGGCGGCGGGCGCGGGGTGGCGGCGGAGGACGGGGTGGAAGCGGGGCGGGATCGAGGCAGGTGGATTTTGGTCGGGGCGGGGGGGGCTCGGTCGGAGCGGGGCCGTTCGGCCATAAACCTTATATAGGGGCCGGTGGTGCTCGAATAATATTCCGAGCACCGGTTTCAGAATAGTGCAACCCTATATATATATATATATATATATATATATATATATATATATATATATATATATATATATATATATATATATATATCTTAAATTTAGTTTCTGTATATTTATTGTTTTATTATAATACTTATCTCCCATTAAATCTGAACATATATCAAATATCCCTGATTTTCACATAACTGGCATGACACTAAAATGGAGTTGTTGTTCTCACATTCAATTCAGGCTGTGAGAGTTTTGCACACAAGTTTCTCCAATTCAACCGATAGTGACAATGTTCTCTTTTCTAATGTCATCTGATGTATTTTTGTATTGCATTAATCGTGGTTCAGAAATTGATGTACCACTAAGAGGCTTATGCACGAGAAACAGTTTTAAAGTGGGTTAATTTTCTTATCAAGCAACATTGATGGATGCATGAAATTTGTGTATACTTGATGTCTTACCAAACTGATTTTCAAAGCTATTCTTCATATTTTCTCTGAAAGTACAATACACTTGATGACTTGCATACTATTGTTGTATGTTTATCGCACAACAAGCTGGAGAGGAAGCTCTGTTTCTGAAGATCAAAATATATTCAGGCATTTATACTTTCTAAGGTCCTTAAAGGCTTGCATACGGTTGTTATAATTGTGTCTTGCATAATGAGCTTTGCGCATGGTATGTTCCCTAAGGTTAAATGTGTTTAGGTACAAGCTCATGGAAAAGGGGTATCATTAGAGCTCGGCCCTTCAGTTTGTTTGGTAATGTCGACTTGGTTATAATATAACAATCAGGTTGCAACAAAAGTCTGAAACCAAGTCTCTGCGGTAAATAACTAAATAATTTCATCACAAAAAGAGAAATGTTGGCTTGATTTACTTATGATGTTATCCTATCAACAACATAATGGGATTTGTGAGGCTGCACCTAGAAAAAGAGATCATAATGATTCTTTTGTTGTTTCTAGAGGGCACGTGCATATTCAAGGATTTTTATTATTTCTAAGTACAACAAATTCAATGTAGTGGATTGCAGAAAAATATTATGTGGTGCAAATATGAAACTATTATTAGAAATTGAGATTCATTGCCTTCAGGTATATCTAAAGCTAGGCCACACCAACTTCCATTGCTTTCTGAGATCTTTACATTGTGGGATTTTGGATATACCAGTTACAATCTGCAACAATGCTCATTCCTCTTACATTTACGCAGAGATCCAAAATACATGTGTTTTCCCCTATTTTGCACTTTTGGACTATGTGTGTGAAAACAAAGTATCCATCCGATTATTCAGATATTTGATGTTGCTTATGCACTTATTTTGAATGCTACACCTGTTGTTCCATAGTTGGATTATATATCTTTCCGCAAAATAATGCATTGCTGCCAAATTTTGAGCTCATCGTCTTCCATGTAGTTAGTGCATGGCTTCTGCTGCTTTTTGTGAAATACCAGTGGATGGGCGTTAGTTTAGGCACAAGCCTACCGATTTTTGTTTCTCCAGTAGGCGCTCTAAACCCAGCTCCGCGTGGCCATGGGGGAGGGTTGACTTTTGTGTATATTTAAGTGTCAGATTTAACCGTAAAATGAATTATCCAAAAACTAGATTGTATTCCTTTTCTGGAGCTAGGGCAGTGTGGCCTCCATCCATTTCCACGTTAAAGAGCGACTCTGGCGGTCTGATGTGGCTAAAGAGGAGGCTCCTTCCATAAATAATTATAACTTAAATAATTATAACTATGTGTAGTTGTTTCTTTCCTACCCAATATCAGATAAGATCTCCCTTTGCTTTGTCAATTTCCTACAATTAGTTGCCATATACTTATGGCCATGGCAACTTTAAGAACGTATTGCCAAAGCAAAATTTTAACCAAACTATGAAATGCAGTTACGTGGAAGGATGGACAAATTACTGCATAGGATGGACAAGTTCTTTAAAATTAGCTTTTTGCTCATGAATCTTCTGTGTTGATTTCTCCCTTCCTTTCAGCTCACATTTTAGCTAGGACACAGACGACCAAAATGTTGTTCACAAGCATACAATTGGTTAAATACAAACTGAAAGCTGGTTTGGCAACTCATCATTTTCTATATCTTAACGACTGCATATTAAATTTTATACTCCCTTCGGCCTAACTAATTGGTGCAGCTCAAGAGTACACTTGTGTTGCGCCAAGTGTTGCGCCAATTAATTTGGGCTGGAGGGGGTAATTAATCTGAAGGTTTCCGATGTGCTTATCAATACTTTCTTGTTCAACATTGAAATAAGGGTGTACCGATATGCAGCTTTTACTTAAATTTAGAACCCAGAAATACATTTGGTTGCTGAGTTTGATTGCTGTCTGGTAACCTGACTTATCTGTGGTTACTACAGTTACTAAATTTTTTATGGTACATTGCACTTGGTTACTTAAAGCCACATTTTATCTGCTGCATTGTTTTCCTACATTAGTAGCATAGTGTGGGTTAAGAGACTGGTGCGGTGTTAACACCATCTTTTATTTTGGTAATTATGAGTGATGCTTAGGGTTGTCCAAAGCATGCAATTGGAAAATCGCAGTATCGGTATCACCGAAAGGTAAATCTATGTAGCATGTACATATTACACAGTACAAGAGAACAATTCTTGTTGTAGTCTTTGTTCTTGTGATCATGTGGGATAGTTAAATTTTGTAGTTTAATCTAGAGTGTAGCGAATCACTTTTATGGAGGCTACCAATTTTTGCATTACATTTATAACAATGTAGTTTCCTTCCACTAATAAATATTCTGATTTCATTACTTGCTTACCTATTATTATCGTGTTCACCTTCCTTTAAGCCATTCATCTGTTGATTAAACATAGGGTATGCGGGCAACTCAACCTCCCGCACCAGCAACGAACCCTAATCGTCGCTCGGTTCTCCGGCCTGGTCCTCTGGCCTGCCACCTCCGCTTCCTGTACAGATGCTGATGGGAAGGATGTGGTTGTTGTAACCGGGGTGGCCTGGGTAGTTCAATCGAGACTGGTATTAAGAATCCTCAGTTAGAAGAAGGGTTAACCAGTTGATTTGGAAGACGATGCAGTATCTATAGGCATGAGTTCACCAAATTTGGAAATTAAAGCCTGTAAATGGCAACAACACAACGTGTCCATAATTGGAATGCCATACAACAAGATATTGCAGGTGATCAGTTCTCATGCTGATTTCTTCATGAAGATTTTCAATTGCGGTGCATTTGAGAATGAACTGAAGTGGTATTACAGAGGCAGAATGAGGGAAAACTAAATATAATAATTCTGATGAGTTCACTAAATTTTGTTAGAAACATAACATACAATTCCGTGGTCACTTCTTATTCTGGAAAGTGGGAAGATGCAGTTTGATCCTTGAATGGTAGAAAGATCAATTTAACATCGATGTTAACAATGAGATGCTTCATGGTTCTCTCTATCAAGATATATTTGGAAGGGATACTAGGGATTACATTATTCAGGGAAGCACATAAACATAATCTTTTGGTAATTTGTTATCGATTTTTTGCATCGGCATCATGTTTCACGGATGTACAAAACTATTCCTATGTAAATTAGTTTCGAAAAAGATGAATTGATTCCATCTTTTTACTGGTATGAAACTGGAAAAAATGAAGTCCCACACATATATATCCACGGAACCATGATGAACTCTAAATTACAGCCCTTCCTCCTATGTGAAGCAAATTGCGCACACATCATGTGGAAAAGAAAAACAAACAAAAATTGTGCAGTAAAGCTCGTGAAAACGAAATACTTCAAACTGGTTGGATAGGCATTGAACATCGGCCTGTTTATGCGTCGCTCGCTGTAAAAAAAAGTGCCTAATTTGTTAATATGCTCTAAAAAATCCTATAAGAAGAGAAAATATAACTTCTTCCCTAAACTAGGAACAACAAACAAGAAGCCTAACATACATTCAAAATTAGGCACACACGACCCCCCTTTCCCGATATATATTTCTTATAACATTGTAAATTCTTTTATTGCATTATGTAAGCCACACCGTACTATACCTAGAGCCAAAACCCGACGACTCAGAAACAAAATTGCAGACGTGCCGACCGCAAGACATCCATGTCGCAGAAATTCAACGCTGCTACCGGAGGATGGCGCGGCAGAGCGCGCTCGGCTCATCTAGTCTAAAGGAGAAAGATGGTGGAACTTGGTTGGCCCCGAGAAGCCATGGCCTTGGACTCGTCAACGACGGCGCCTACTGCGCCTCTCAAAAATAGCCTTGGACAACGGCGAGCACCAGAGGAGGGCAACCTAGAACCTCCACGCCATGTCTCCAAAAGCGATGCTCCCAACAAAGTAGCGACGACGTGAGGATGCTGCCATCATCGTGCCTATCCAACAATAGACCTAGGCTTTCACCCGGAGACATTAACCAAACCGAAAAAAGATCGAGAGAAGTGTCGACACACCTCGGCGACGCCTCCAAGGAGAGGAACGACGCCGGTGGGCGCCATCGTCGACGGCACCAACCAAGGACGGGCGGGACTTTCGTCCGTATCGCTGCACACCTTCTACCCAATCCACCGAAATGGGGCAAGTGTCCATATTGTTCATACCGCTGCCACCACAAGACCTCATCATCATGGCGAAGTGTTGCATAACACCCGGCGACCCGCACATACGTGAGCACACCCTTCCTCCTCTCCAACATGGCCGAGCACTCGCAACCTTCCTCCATCTTTCATCTCCCGCAGTTCAAGGAATAGTGAATTCTGTCTTCTCCGCGACGTCATCGTATGCGAACAACTTTCTGACTTTGTTTCTAGGCAGCCGGAAACCAAACAAGAAATTTGAGCTGATCCATGCTCGTTGAATTGAGCACGGCACTGAAAGTTGAATAGGTGGGTTATGCTAGGTGGTACTACTATACCGCAGGCCTCCTCTTTCCGTCGGCGGGCTCGTGGGTCGTGCGCGCTGGTTTTTTTTTTTTTTTTTGTGAAACACAGTACAATCAAAGACGCTCATACAAACGCGCACACACTCACCCCTATGAACGCATACACGCACACCCTACCCCTATGAGCACCTCAAAGAGACTGCGTTGAAGAACTGATCCGGCGGGTCTTGAGATTGACGAAGTCACCACAGACGCCTCGCTGTCGATGGGAATGTCGCCTCCCACTGAAGAATATTCCGCCTTTATGAGACACCAAAGTGTCAAATCTAGGATTTGAACTCTGGTGGGCCGGGGGTGCCACTGCCCTCCTAACCATCCAACCACAGGATGATTCTCGTGCGCGCTGCTAGAATGTGTCTCGGGACAAAACAGTTGGTCCGGTCACACAAAAGAAATAGTCCGCGCCTCCGTCCAGGCCGGCCTGGGACATCAAAATCAGATCAAGATGAACATAATTGAAAAAAAAGGCGGTGCTAGGCGTCCGGTCGATATTTCGCCGAATCCCTCTCCACAGATCTTCATTGAATTAAAAAGTTTATTTAGTATTTTTTGTGAGAGTGGATTCTGTACACCCACGTATGGATAGGTGTTTCCGTCACCGTTCATTATTCTTTGAGATTCGGATTAGAAAAAGAGAAATGAATATTGCCATCTACTATGGTGGGTACGAATCTCGAGAAATAAGTGGATGGCGACGGAAACCCCCACACCCATGCATGGGTGTACAAAAGTATTTCTGATTTTTTGTGCATTGTAGCATGTCCATTTTCATCCTTAATACCTTCATACAATAAATACTTCACTGCATCGAAAGAGCCCTACATTTACATCATTAAAGCAAAAAAAATCCAACCACAAACAAAAGAAACGACATGTCAGATAGAGAAATTCTGGTGAGACCTTATTAGATACTTTATAGCAAAAAAAAAAATCATGCTATCGCCATATACCTCGTAGCAAAAAAGTTATGCTATTGTCGTAGCAAAAGAATTGTGCAATTGAAGCAACATTGCAACAACGAGCAAGGATTTTAGCAGGTGTTCGCAGCAAAAACACATACAACTATATTACATTTAATAAACACTCATACAACATCAAATAATTTGCAAAATTTTGACTTGTACCATTGCACCAACTTTGACGGACCGGGCTTGCCGACAATGAATCCAACTTGACAGAGGCCCATTGGCACCATTTCTACGCAACATGGATTCATCCTCCATGATACCTTTTTGTTTTCCTTGAATTTACTAGGCGGAATCCATTTGATTTCAAGATATAACTGGAGAACACCTCGAATGCCATCCATGTCCATGATCAGTGACCCTTCGCTGTTATGCGATAGTCCATGACCCCACTGCTACTCCACGCCCATTGCCGGAGCTCGGCACGACGAAGTCTTTCCTAGCCTCGCAAGCGTCGGTCTCCATCACCAGATCCCCTCAGCTGGCCCTTCCACGACGCGCCCCAAAGGTTTCGATGTAGTTGCCAGGCTCCATTTGGGAGGCCTCGATGGAGATGCTCTAAGAATTAGCCAACACCCTCGTCCATCATCCTCTCTCGACAAGGAATATGTTGGGCAACACTGCACACCGGAGACAACACCATCATTTTCACCACCGCAGTTGCAGGCATTCACACATACGCATGAGTTGGAAAAGCGACAAAGAAACCAGCGCAGATCCGGCTTCGTCTGGTGTAGCGAGGTACCTCTCTAAAAGAGATGGAAGGGATATAAGGAATGAGAAGGGGGAATGGCACCACAATGGCTATTAAGTTGGATTGGTTGTGGTAACGGGAAATCGCTTATTAAAAAAAGTTGCAACGGGCGTAAGAAAATGCCAAATGAAAAATTGTTCATAAATTGGCAAAAAGGATGTGGCAGAGTGGAAGCCTTGCATGTCCCCGAACATGGGAACAGAGTTTGTAACGCTCCAGCACGGGTTTTTTTAGAGAACGCGACACTTTATTGATTAAGATAAACCATTACAAATAGTCTACCGGATGCAATCCGGAACATAGTTTCTAGAAATGAAAGATACAAACTACTTCGCATAGGGGAGCTAGAGTATGTGTCGCGACGTTACACTGACGAAGAACATGGATAAAAGACACAAGAGAAAACTCCAAAGAGAGCACCCTGATATCTTGAACAACCACACCAACTTGACTTCGATCAATCGCAGAATCATTGATCCGAATGACTAGGGAGAGGCAATCTGATGCCACAATAACTTTGTCGAAACCTTTCTCGCAAGCCAGGGCTAAAGCACGACGCACGGCCAGCGCTTCAGCAATTTCTGGCGATGTGACCTCCTCCAAGAGCTCACTACAGGACAACAAGCATTCTCCATGGTGGCTCCGGATCACAAGGCCAATACCCATCTTACGTGAAGGGGAGAAGAGAGCCGCATCAGTATAAATTTGAACCACTCCTTCCGGCGGCGGAGACCAACGTGGGGCTGAGTTGGAGGTCTCACGCCTAGTGGAACGCGATGGTTTGAAGAAATGCGTCTCAAGCATCTCAACATAAGCAATACATTGCTCGGCCAGTATGTTGGGGTGTCTGCATGATTCACCATTTCTCAGCCCGTTCCGATAAGTCCATAGGTGCTAGTACCAAACAGAAAAAACCATCCGCTAAAACTCTATCGAAGATGGCGACGGAAAACCAAAGAGCCATGTTCGGGGTTAATAAAGGACTTACGATCGAGATTGATACTGAAATTTTCCTTAATCCTTCTCCACACTTCCTGAGCAAACTGGCAAGTCAACAAGAAGTGCTTCAGTGCCTCCTCGCTACCACAGGTCCCACATAGGCCATTAGCGGGAATGTGTCGATGAGCCAGCTAGAAACCTGTCGACAAGCAATCGTGGGCAAAACGCTACAGGTTGATCTTCATTTCACCAGGCGCTTTTATTGCCCATAGCCTTTTCCAATGGGCACCGTCATCTTCCAAGGTTGAGGGGCACCTCCCCCTATGTTACTTCGATCAACAAAGAAGCTCTTCATCCTTGCTAGCTGGTAAGCAGCACTACAGGAATGGGGCTATATGCCGAGGGCCGGGAACCCTCGGCGTAGCATGCTTTGGCCCTCGGCGTAGGCTATGCCGAGGGCCGCCCTCGGCATAGCTCCTCGGCGTGTAAGTCCCTCGGCAAAGGCACTATCGCCGTCGGCGTAGCCCGTCCCTCGGCGTAGCACGCTACGCCGACGGCAAAACCCTCGGCATAGACTTTTAAAAAATTCAAATTTCCCGTTTCCAAAAAAATTCAAAAAAAAAAATTCGAAAAAAAAATATTTTTTTCCTATATGCCGACGGCAAAACCCTAGGCATAGACTTTTAAAATTTTTAAAATTTTAATTTCTTTTACACAATTTTTTTCCTTTTTTTTTCTTTTTTTTTACTTGTTTATCTTTCACCCAATACACTTTTAACTCTAACTACACTTAATCTTATGTCAAATTACAATCATGGTTAAACTTCCCAGTCGGTCACCTGTCCTCACACTACTCCAGCCTCAGCACGCTTAACTTCTTGGTTCCATTCGGATGAGCTTCCATTATAGAATTGACACCTCTTGCTGATAATAATAGCATATCAACCCTATTAACCCTTGAACCGTGATGCACACTTCTTTATTTTTGAATCTCAAACAATTACTTAAGTAGACAACAATGAATATATATAAGTAATAATAATATTGAATTCAAATAAAAATAAAATGATTTTATTTTTTGGTCTTTTTTCTATTTAATATTGAATAATTAATATCTTTAAATCGGAAAATCAAAATTCCACAAATAATATGTCTAAATCGATCAGAAAAATGAGAGGAATCTAAATATAACATACATATCATCATTTGAACCTAAAAATTAGAGGAATCCAAATATGACGCCCAATTTGCCATGTGGCCAAAACAGCCCCCTCGCGAGATGCGAAATGGCCGTATCGGGCGGGCTGGTGCACCGTTCGCCAACACGCTAAACGGACAAAAATTAGCACATAAAGTGATGTGTTATAGACATAAAAACCTTTTTTGAGGAATTTATTGAGCGACGGAAAGTGTACCCCTAGTTCAAATCCGGTCAGTTTCCAGCGGATTCGGCGGGACACCGCAGGAAGCCGCATGATTTCCCAGATAGCTAGCGCGCACATATGGCATGTGATATGTGGTGCGAAGGCGGTGTCCTACCACTACGCGGAGGTCTCGCGCAATACTAAAATGCGCCCCATGTAGCTGCTTCACAAAATAAACCCGTTTTGGCACCCCGAAAATGAAAAAACCATCGCTCATCGGTCGGATTGGAAATCCGCTCCCGGGGCCTTGCTTCCCATCCCAGGGACCACGCACATGTCAAATATGGTCTCGTTCCGACAAACTATGCGGTGTCACGGGCCGTTTCCTACTCATTTGCCCTAAAAGCCATAGAACTCCGGACGTGATAGCCCTGTTTGTGAAGGGTTTTCCAAAATAATTGCCGTATCCTAATTCCGACTTTTGGAGTGGTTACTAGAACACATAAAATGACGCCATGCGGCTCCGCGGGATTTTCTGACTTTGTTTAAATTGTCATTTGGCCAAAACGGGCCCCCACGGAGATGCGGTATGTCCGTACCGGCGCGCTGGTGCACCCGTTTACCATCGCGCTAAACGGACAAAAATTGGCACATAAATTGATATGTCATAGACCTAAAAACATTTTTTGCGGAATTTATTGAGCGACGGAAAATGTAGCCCTAGTTCAAATCCGGTCACTTTCCAGCGGATTCGGCGGGACACCGCAGGAAGCCGCATGGATTCCCAGATAGCTAGCGCGCACATATGGCATGTGATATGTGGTGCGAAGGCGGTGTCCTACCACTACGCAGAGGTCTCGCGCAATACTAAAATGCGCCTTATGTAGTTCCTTCACAAAAAAAACCCGTTTTGGCACCCCGAAAATGAAAAAACATCGCCCATGGGTCGGATTGGAAATCCGCTCCCGGGGCCTTGCTTCCCATCCCAGGGACCACGTACGTGCCAAATATGGCCTCGTTCCGACAAACTATGCGGTATCACGGGCCGTTTCCTACTCATTTGCCCTAAAAGCCATAGAACTCCGGACGTGATAGCCCTGTTTGTGAAGGGTTTTCCAAAATAATTGCCGTATCCTAATTCCGACTTTTGGAGTGGTTACTAGGACACATAAAATGACGCCATGCGGCTCCGCGGGATTTTCTGACTTTGTTTAAATTGTCATTTGGCCAAAAGGGGCCCCCACGGAGATGCGGTATGGCCGTACCGGGCGCGCTGGTGCACCCGTTTACCATCGCGCTAAACGGACAAAAATTAGCACATAAACTGATATGTCATAGACCTAAAAACAATTTTTGCGGAATTTATTGAGCGACGGAAAGTGTAGCCCTAGTTCAAATCCGGTCACTTTCCAGCGGATTCGGCGGGACACCGCAGGAAGCCGCATGGATTCCCAGATAGCTAGCGCGCACATATGGCATGTGATATGGGGTGCGAAGGCGGTGTCCTACCACTACGCAGAGGTCTCGCGCAATACTAAAATGCACCCCATGTAGTTCCTTCACAAAAAAAACCTGTTTTGGCACCCCGAAAATGAAAAAACCATCGCCCATGGGTCGGATTGGAAATGCGCTCCCGGGGCATTGCTTCCCATCCCAGGGACCACGCACGTGCCAAATATGGTCTCGTTCCGACAAACTATGCGGTGTCACGGGCCGTTTCCTACTCATTGCCCTAAAAGCCATAGAAATCCGGACTTGATAGCCCTGTTCGTGAAGGGTTTTCCAAAATAATTGTCGTATCCCAATTCCATCTTTTGGAGTGGTTACTAGGACACATAAAATGATGCCATGCGGCTCCGCGAGATTTTCTGACTTCGTTTAAATTGCCATCTGGCTAAAACGGGAACCTGAGAACATATAAGAAAGTGATTGAATTGTTTCTATGTTAACATGTTATTCTACATGATTCAAATATGCATGATTTTACGGATAGAGGATGTTTTTCTGAACATTTTGATACCTCATACGCATTTTTCTGACATCATATGAATTAGTTATGATTTTTACAAAATTAGACAAATTTGAAAAATAGCCTACGCCGAGGGTGGCCGTCGGCGTAGCCCTGTCTACGCCTAGGGCCAAAGATATGCCGAGGGCTGCCCTCGGCGTAGAGGTCGCTACGCCGACGGCCACGTTTCGCCGAGTGTTGAAAGGGCAGGCTGGCCTGGCCGGGCCATACGCCGACGGCCCCGACTCGGGGCCGTCGGCGTATAGCCTGGCCCTCGGCATAGCCTCCCATTCCTGTAGTGCAGAACGTACGGAGTAGTCGCCATACTTTGTAAGAGGATAATACAGGAAATCGTTCTTGCCTCTTCTGCTCATAGGAATCTGCAACACCACATTGGCTACCTCATCAAAAACCGCACGAACCGTGTCCACAAACCATGACTAGTGATCATCTGAAAATAGAAAGGACACCGTCGCATCATCAGGTATCGGAGCACCGAACCACAACACCTCAGGTCTCATGTTCGGAATCCAATAGTCAGATTTGAGATTTATTGTGTGACCATCACCCACACTCCATCGGACCCCGAGATTGACAAGTTTCATGCCATGACAGATGCTCCTCCAGGTGAAGGAGGCCGATCTAGGCTGTGGAGCTTCCCAAAAATCACACCGTGGAAAGTACTGCCACTTTAAAACCATGGCACAAAAGCGAATCTGGCTCTGTGAGTAGCCTCCAAGCTTGGCGCCCCAGCATGGCCTGATTGAAGAGGACGAGATCACGAAACCCCATGCCTCCTAGAGCTTCCGAAGTACAAAACCATTCCCAGTTGCGCCAATGCATTTTCTTCTTTCTGTCCTCAAAACCCCACTAGTGATCCGCAATAGCTTTGCGATGGGTATCAAATATAGAGACAGGAATCTGAAAACAGCTCATTATAAACGTTGGTATTGCCAATATGACAGCCTTGAGCAAGGTCTCATTCCCAACCCTAGACATGGGGCGATCAGACCAACCGTTCATACACTTCCACGCTCTATCAAGGATAGCTTTGAACGAGCTCGCGGGCGATCTACCAACACCGGTCGGCATACCCAGGTAAGTGTCCTCGAGCACCTCACTAGTGACTCCTAAACGGTTAGTAACACTCTCTTTAACCCGGGTATTGCAATATAAGCCGAAGAACACCAAGGACTTGTCCACGCTTATCTTCTGTCCTGAGCTCTGACAATAAATATCCAGGGTTTCCTTCAAAGCATCAACACTTTTGGTATCACTCCTCGCAAAGAAGATACAAACAGCAAGTGTGATATTGGTGGTCCTTCATGACCATTACAGACTCCATGGAGATCCCCACTATTCTCCTTCTGAAATAATAGGCTAGATAAACCTTCGGTGCAAAGAAGAAATAGGTAGGAACTAATTGGATCCCCTTGAAAAATTCCCCGAGATTGAACAACAAGTGATGTAAGCTCTCCATTAATTCTAGCTGCATACCTGACATTGGTCACACACCTCGTGACCGAGGTGATCCACCCTTGGGCAAAACCCAATTTCTCCAGACATTATGACGAGGTGGGTAGGATGCACATGTAGATAGTTAATTTAAATAATTCTATAGTGATGATTTCTTTTACTTCCTCCGATTCATATTACTCCCTCCTGGATTTAGGTGTCAAACACTTTGTTCATTTGTGTTTTCCCAAAAACCTCCCTAATACATCTAAAACTTTACAATGTTAGCCCATAATTGGAAATCCAAGCCATCGTCTTCCCCGTCCGCCCTGCCGTCCGCCACCGATAGGGGCGGGGAAGGAGGTCGACCAGGACATCAGCGCCATCTATGCCCTCCGCGCCCTTTGTCTCCCTCTTCCAGGTTCGTTCCCTCCGCGCCCTCTGTCTTCCTCTTCGAGGATGCGCTCGACCTCAAGCTCCACGGAGGTGACGTCGCAAGAGTTGGACGAAGGATACGAGATTGAGCTGTACGGAGGACACACGCAGGTTGCCCGTCATGTATAGAAGACCAGGAACCCTTTTCCCCTCTCGATTTCCTATTGGGACATCATGGATCAACAAAATCAACCCGTCTCCTCCAACTCCGGCTGCCGGCCACAATCACGCAGATCTAGCAGTGCCGCTGCAATTCCGGTCACCGGAGGTGGCGAAAATCACATCTTTAAGGCCTTGTTTGGTACTAGTGTTTCAGTGGGGATTAGTGGGGATAATACTCTAGAGTATTGGGTGAATCACTGCTGTCACCCAATCCCCACAAAACCCCATACCCAATCCACTAGGTAGGGGTAGAGTATTGGGGATTGAAAAAATTACACTAAAATTTGGGGAAAAAGTGGGGATAAGTGGGGATGAGTGGGGATTAAACTCTCTCATACTCTAGCACCAAACATTAATTGGGGATAAGTGGGGATTTAAAGTTTGGAGCGGATTATCCCCGCTAATCCCCACGAAAACTCTAGTACCAAACAAGGCCTAAAAGGGGAAAATCACATCCGGTGGGGGGGAGGGGAGGTTGGTGGGGTGGTGGACCAAGGCGGCGAGCGGGGCGTCAGGTGGTTGGCGGCGTTGCGAAGGGAACGGTGAAGAGGACAGAGAGCAAGGAAGAGGAAACGCGATTGGAGAGACAGCGGATCTGGTCGGAAGTTTTTCAGGGGGCGATCTGCAAGATCGACGGTCCGACATCTAAATCCAAACGGAGAAAGTACTTGACACTAATATAGATTTATCTAGACACATTTTAATTATAGATGCATCCATTTAAGTAACATGTAATATGGATCGGAGGGAATATACAGATACAAAAATAGATATGAAAAGAGCGATATCCAATTCCCTTTGACACAAACACGCAGGTGCGGTTGATCAAAGAGTGGGTGTTTGCTAAGGTAGTCGAGTTTGACCAACCCTACATGACGAATCCAAGCTAAGACACAAACACGCAGTGCGGTTGATCGACTGGATAGCTCAATTTTGCAATTGTGTCATCGTGACACGCGGCAAAAGCTCTATTTGCCCAGTTTGCTATTTCTTAAAGCGACTAACAAACATCTGTCTACATATATATCGCAATTCCTGCAAGTAATAAAATATTAAAGAAAAGCTCGATAAGTCTATTTCTACATCGACCAAATCATATATAGTCACTCTCTTATTTCTTGTCTGTCATTGTTAGATCAAAGAGCGAATCATAGACAAACTTAACCTAAAATGGCTCAGTCTTTCGAAAACGTACATAAGGTAGATGTACATGCGAAGGTTTATAGGAGCAAGTGGATGTACACAGATTATTTGCCGCATCGAGCAGCTGAAGCTTCCGAAGGAGTGAAGTTGGGCTCCCGGGTTCGCCCTCCCCCGCTCCCCCCTAGCCCTAACCCCTTCCCCCACCCCCTCGCCCCACCGCCACCGATGGTCGCCGCCGGGCCAAGCACGTGAGGTTGACGGCGGCAGCAAGGCCCCCCTCCTCGTGGTCGACTGGCGGAGGCTCAGAATCCCGCGCAAGCAGGCTCTCCTCGCGGGCATGGCGGTGGCGTCCGGCCGGCGGTTGCGGGTGGCGCGGGCGGAGACGTCTGGCCCACGTCTGCGGGCGGCGCGAGCGGTGGCGGGAGCACAGGGCGGCGGCGCGTCGGGCGTCTGCTCGGCCTGGGCGGTTTCCGGGAGGGCGCAGGGTGGTTCGGCCAGCTGGGCAGGAGCCCGGCCCCTTTTCGAGCCCCCTTCGCATCTCCTTTGCCAGATCTCGCACTGCCGACAGCCACGGATCTCACAGTAGAAGTTTCTCTCCGTCCAATCCTCAGATCTGGCGTCGGCAAGAGTCATGGTGGGTGTGGGCTGCCCAGACCTTTGGAGTTGCTCTCTCACCGAGTGATCTGCGTGGGGCAGATGCCGGTGAGGTTGGTCATCGTATGTTCGGGAGCGGGTGTTCTGCGTCGGTGGTGGTTCTCGGTGCTCTGTTGCGGTCCGGCGGCGCGATGAGTTTGGTTTCAAGGCGGCGGCCTTGGTCAGTGGGAACTTCGTTGTTTGACGGGCGAGCCAGAGGTTCTAGTGCTGGCCGTGCGAGCGACGTGGTCGCGGCGAGCAACGTGTTGTGGCGGCGGTTAGGTCATCGTTCGACGGCCTAACCCTGTGTAGAAGGAGGAGAGACCACGCCGAGGGGAAACCCTTGCCCGTTTGGGCCATGATGGTGACGTCCGCGGATGTCGTCCCCTTCTTGAAGGCGTCATGGGGCTCCTCTCCGTCTTTCTACTTTCTCCGGGTGAAAACCCAAGATCCTCGGATCGGGCGGTGGCGACACTCCGGTGCCGCGCTCTTCTTGAAGACACCGTCTTGGAGCCCACAACAACCAGCTCTCTGACGGTTGTGCGGCGAAGGTGACTTCGTTTGGCGATCTTCGGCAAGGCTTGCTTCGTGCCCTTCCCTTGTTGAGTTCTCTTGGTGATGCTCTCTGGTGCGGGGGCGGCGTGGGTCGGTTCCCGGTGGTGGTTGGCTTCCGGTGGCATTTCTGCGATGAAGGGGTTCTGTTGACGGCGTGCGTGTTCGTTGGCCCACTCTCGGGTGAGCTCCGACCCGACACTATTGTTGTCCAGCTCTGCTCCGATTCTTCGTAGTCTTAGTAATGGCCGTGCTTGTTGTCCCGCTTCCGGTTGTAGTTTCTGTTGGTAGTTCGCGTGGGTGTGTGGTTCGTTTTGCAAGCTGGCTTCAGCACTTTGTATCTTTTCGTCGTTGAAGGCTTTGTTAATTTAAAATGAGCACTTAAATGCCTTTTATCTAAAAAAAGAGTGGATGTACACATTTATAAGCATCTAAATCTTTATTTCAAGAAGGATAAAATGTACTCACTCCGTACTGAGATAAGTATAAACTTTTTCTAACTACATATTTTTTTTGTTTGTTTTAGATGGCTTATCACGCGTACCACACGATTCTAACTACATATATGTATCTAAAATAAAACACATACAACGTATAGCGGAAATTCAATTCGGCTCCCGAATGCACATGCTCCCTCCACCAACAAAACATATTTCAAAGTGTAGAAATTTTTTAAAAAACAATTCTACATGTACATCTCCATAATATATGTGTGTGTGTCAAGTTTCACAAAAAAATAATATTTTTTGTGACCTATGTAAAAAAAAAGAAAACTTATCCTATGAAAAGCATTGTTTTAAGCACTGAATTTTTTCTTTTTTACACACGTCACATGATAAGTTCATTTTTTATGAAACGACTTTGTGAGCGCGTATCACATGATTGCGTACGTGCAAATTTTTTGTTTCAATTTTTTTGAAATTTAAAATATATGTAAAATGCATTTTAAAATATAGAAAGCATATGCTCCCATGTTCTAAAACACCACTCCGAACTGAGACACTTATTTTGTGACGAGGTAGTATGAAATATAACGTTGCTGACGGTGTCCGATGAAGTTGTCCACGTATCGGAACCAGCGCGAGCTATCTTACTAGTAAATATTAAAAAGAAGATACAATATAAAAAGCTAAAAAAAAGAAGTAATCATGAGAACTTAAGGCATCTTCAACGGGCAGACGTTCGAAATGTTCGTTGGCGTCGGCCCGTGGACGTCATGCGGCCCAAGGCGACCGTTTGCGTCGGGTACCTCCAGCGGTGCGAACGCATTTTTTTTGCGAGACAGCGTCAAGCTCGTTAATGGCGTTTTACGTCCCGTCAAAGACTGCCGCCGGCGATTAACTGTTCCCGCGCGACGACGGTCGTTCCCGCGTGCGCTCAATATATTCGCAAGTTTCGCCAGCGTTTCGCGCACGGGGGAAACGACATGCACGCCAACGTTCGTTGGGCACACCTCAAGCTATGGCATCCATCCATGGCCGACCACAGCCGTAGTTCGGAACACTTTGTTCAGATGTGCCACCACCTCCACCCGGATGAGGACGAGGAGGTAGTCGACGCCGACGTTGAGGTGAGCAGCTGGACCGGGAGGCGGCGGAGGCGGAGGCGGCAGAGCGCGCGGAAGGACGCCTCGCGACGATGATGCGTGTAATTGACACGTTCGTTGGGAACCCCAAGAGGAAGGTGTGATGCGCACAGCGGCAAGTTTCCCTCAGTAAGAAACCAAGGTTTAATCGAACCAGTAGGAGTCAAGAAGCACGTTGAAGGTTGATGGCGGCGGGATGTAGTGCGGCGCAACACCAGAGATTCCGGCGCCAACGTGGAATCTGCACAACACAACCAAAGTACTTTGCCCCAACGAAACAGTGAGGTTGTCAATCTCACCGGCCTGCTGTAACAAAGGATTAACCGTATTGTGTGGAAGATGATTGTTTGCAGAAAACAGTAAAACAAGTATTGCAGTAGATTGTATGCTATGTAAAGAATAGGACCGGGGTCCACAGTTCACTAGAGGTGTCTCTCCCATAAGATAAAAGCATGTTGGGTGAATAAATTACAGTCGGGCAATTGACAAATAGAGAGGGCATAACAATGCACATACATGTCATGATAAATATAGTGAGATTTAATTGGGCATTACGACAAAGTACATAGACCGCTATCCAGCATGCATCTATGCCTAAAAAGTCCACCTTCAGGTTATCATCCGAACCCCTTCCAGTATTAAGTTGCAAAACAACAGACAATTGCATTAAGTATGATGCGTAATGTAATCAACAACTACATCCTTAGACATAGCATCAATGTTTTATCCCTAGTGGCAACAGCACATCCACAACCTTAGAACTTTCTCATCATCGTCCCGGATTCAATGGAGGCATGAACCCACTATCGAGCATAAATACTCCCTCTTGGAGTTAAGAGCAAAAACTTGGCCGAGCCTCTACTAATAACGGAGAGCATGCAAGATCATAAACAACACATAGGTAATAACTTGATAATTAACATAACATAGTATTCTCTATCCATCGGATCCCGACAAAACACAACATATAGTATTACAGATAGATGATCTTGATCATGTTAGGCAGCTCACAAGATCCAACAATGAAGCACAATGAGGAGAAGACAACCATCTAGCTACTGCTATGGACCCATAGTCCAGGGGTGAACTACTCACTCATCACTCCGGAGGCGACCATGGTGGTGAAGAGTCCTCCGGGAGATGAATCCCCTCTCCGGAAGGGTGCCGGAGGAGATCTCCCAGAATCCCCCGAGATGGGATTGGCGGCGGCGGCGTCTCAGTAAGGTTTTCCGTATCGTGGCTCTCGGTACTGGGGGTTTCGCGACGGAGGCTATTTGTAGGCGGAAGGGCAGGTAAAGAGGCGGCACGAGGGGCCCAGACGACAGGCCGGCGCGGCCAGGGCCCGGGCCGCGCCGCCCCGATGTCCGGCCACCTCGTGGCCCCACTTCGACTCTCCTTCGGTCTTCCGGAAGCTTCGTGGCAAAATAGGACCCTGGGCGTTGATTTCGTCCAATTCCGAGAATATTTCGTTACTAGGATTTCTGGAACCAAAAACAGCGAGAAAACGACAAGCTGGCTCTTCGGCATCTTGTTAATAGGTTAGTTCCAGAAAATACACGAATATGACATAAAGTGTGCATAAAACATGTAGATATCATCAATAATGTGGCATGGAACATAAGAAATTATCGATACGTCGGAGACGTATCAGCATCCCCAAGCTTAGTTCTGCTCGTCCCGAGCAGGTAAAACGATAACAAAGATAATTTCTGAAGTGACATGCCATCATAACCTTGATCATACTATTTGTAAACATATGTAATGAATGCGGCGATCAAAACAATGGTAATGACATGAGTAAACAAGTGAATCATAAAGCAAAGACTTTTCATGAATAGTACTTCAAGACAAGCATCAATAAGTCTTGCATAAGAGTTAACTCATAAAGCAATAAATCAAAGTAAAGGTATTGAAGCAACACAAAGGAAGATTAAGTTTCAGCGGTTGCTTTCAACTTGTAACATGTATATCTCATGGATAATTGTCAACATAGAGTAATATAATAAATGCAATATGCAAGTATGTAGGAATCAATGCACGGTTCACACAAGTGTTTGCTTCTTGAGGTGGAGAGAAATAGGTGAACTGACTCAACATAAAAGTAAAAGAATGGTCCTTCAAAGAGGAAAGCATCGATTGCTATATTTGTGCTAGAGCTTTTATTTTGAAAACATGAAACAATTTCGTCAACGGTAGTAATAAAGCATATGAGTTATGTAAATTATATCTTACAAGTTGCAAGCCTCATGCATAGTATACTAATAGTGCCCGCACCTTGTCCTAATTAGCTTGGACTACCGGATCATTGCAATACACATGTTTTAACCAAGTGTCACAATGGGGTACCTCCATGCCGCTCTGTACAAAGGTCTAAGGAGAAAGCTCGCATTTTGGATTTCTCGCTTTTGATTATTCTCAACTTAGACATCCATACCGGGACAACATGGACAACGGATAATGGACTCCTCTTTAATGCATAAGCATGTGGCAACAATTATTATTCTCATATGAGATTGAGGATATATGTCCAAAACTGAAACTTCCACCATGAATCATGGCTTTAGTTAGCGGCCCAATGTTCTTCTCTAACAATATGTATGCTCCAACCATTAAGGTGGTAGATCTCTCTTACTTCGGACAAGACGGACATGCATAGCAACTCACATGATATTCAACAAAGAATAGTTGATGGCGTCCCCGAAACATGGTTATCGCACAACAAGCAACTTAATAAGAGATAAAGTGCATAAGTACATATTCAATACCACAATAGTTTTTAAGCTATTTGTCCCATGAGCTATATATTGCAAAGGCGAATGATGGAATTTTAAAGGTAGCACTCAACCAATTTACTTTGGAATGGCGGAGAAATACCATGCAGTAGGTAGGTATGGTGGACACAAATGGCATAGTGGTTGGCTCAAGGATATTGGATGCATGAGAAGTATTCCCTCTCGATACAAGGTTTAGGCTAGCAAGGTTATTTGAAACAAACACAAGGATGAACCGGTGCAGCAAAACTCACATAAAAGACATATTGTAAACATTATAAGACTCTACACCGTCTTCCTTGTTGTTCAAAGCTCAATACTAGATATTATCTAGACTTTCGAGAGACCAAATATGCAAACCAAATTAGCAAGCTCTAGGTGTTTCTTCATTAATGGGTGCAAAGTATATGATGCAAGAGCTTAAACATGAGCACAACAATTGCCAAGTATCAAATTATTCAAGACATTTTAGAATTACTACATGTAGCATTTCCCAATTCCAACCATATAACAATTTAACGAAGAAGAAACTTCGCCATGAATACTATGAGTAAAGCCTAAGGACATACTTGTCCATATGCAACAGCGGAGCGTGTCTCTCTCTCCCATACAGTGAATGCTAGGATCCATTTATTCAAACAAAAACAAAAACAAAAACAAACCGACGCTCCAAGCAAAGCACATAAGATGTGACGGAATAAAAATATAGTTTCGGGGGAGGAACTCGATAATGTTGTCGATGAAGAAGGGGATGCCTTGGGCATCCCCAAGCTTAGACGCTTGAGTCTTCTTAGAATATGCAGGGGTGAACCACCGGGGCATCCCCAAGCTTAGAGCTTTCACTCTCCTTGATCATATTGCATCATACTCCTCTCTTGATCCTTGAAAACTTCCTCCACACCAAACTCGAAACAACTCATTAGAGGGTTAGTGGACAATAAAAAATTAACATGTTCAGAGGTGACACAATCATTCTTAACACTTCTGGACATTGCATAAAGCTACTGGACATTAATGGATCAAAGAAATTCATCCAACATAGCAAAAGAGGCAATGCGAAATAAAAGGCAGAATCTGTCAAAACAGAACAGATCCGTAAAGATGGATTTTATTGAGGCACCAGACTTGCTCAAATGAAAATGCCCAAATTGAATGAAAGTTGCGTACATATCTGAGGATCACGCAAGTAAATTGGCTTAATTTTCTGAGCTACCTACAGGGAGGCAGGTCGAAATTCGTGACAGCAAAGAAATCTGAAACTGCGCAGTAATCCAAATCTAGTATGAACTTTACTATCAAAGACTTTACTTGGCACAACAAAACACAAAACTAAGATAAGGAGAGGTTGCTACAGTAGTAAACAACTTCCAAGACTCAAATATAAAACAAAAATACTGTAGTAAAAACATGGGTTGTCTCCCATAAGCGCTTTTCTTTAACGCCTTTCGGCTAGGCGCGAGAAAGTGTATATCAAGTAACATCAAGAGATGAAGCATCAACATCATAATTTGTTCTAATAATAGAATC